>NW_027062617.1:44671-344671 GCF_032884065.1 Artemia franciscana
ATATATATATATATATATATATATATATATATATATATATATATATATATATATATATATATATATATATATATATATATATATATATATATATATATATATATATATATATATATATATATATATATATATATATATATATATATATATATATATATATATATATGTGTATATATATATATATATATATATATATATATATATATATATATATATATATATATATATATATATATATATATATATTTAACTACGTAAAACTTGTAAATATACAACATTCTTTGCTGTCCCATTGTCTGTGCATGTAAATAGATTGTCAGGTTTACCGACTCTTGAACATGCAACATATAATGGTCCGTGGGAAAACAATCCGTATTCAGATCTATACCTCATGATTCTAATGATTGCCCTTGAGCTTTGTTGATGGTGATTGCTAATCAACCATTCCCTTTGTTGCCGTCGTCATTTATATATACCCCTGTGCCCCCTGGCGTCCCCGTTGTAATTGTGTCCCTGTGTCCCGGTCGTCATTTATATTCCCTGTGTCCCGGTCGTCATTGGTGTCCCGGTGTCCCAGTCTGTGATTTCTCTTTGAGTGTCCCGGGCGTCGTTTATATTCCTTGTGTCCCGGTGTCCCGGTCGTCATTTGTGTCCCGGCGTCCCGGTCTGTATATACATTCGTTTTTGGATTGGTCTTATTTTTAGTTTTTAGTTTTTTACCTTTTTTTAGTTTTTTTAGTTATACCTCATGATTCTAATGATTGCCCTTGAGCTTTGTTGATGATGATTGCTAATCGAACATTCTCTGTTTCCCCGTCGTCATTTATATATCCCCTGTGCCCCCCGGCGTCCCCGTTGTAGTTGTGTCCCTGTGTCCCGGTCGTCATTTATATTCCCTGTGTCCCGGTCGTCATTTGTATCCCGGTGTCCCGGTCTGTATATACATTCGTTTTTGAAATTGTATGTGATGAAATAAATTTTGTATTTTTCCCCTTTTTTCTTTTTAGTTTTTTTTGGTTTTTACTTTTTTTTAGTTTTTTTAGTTTTTTAGTTTTTTTCTTTTTTTCTTTTTAGTTTTTTTTTATTTTTATTTTTTTTAGTTTTGTTTTTCTCCTTTATTTTTCATTTTTTTCTTTTTTTATTTTTTTTTATTTTTTAGTTATTTAGTTTTTTAGCTTTTTTAGTTTTTTTATTAGTTTTTAGTTTTTTTTTCTTTTTAGTTTTTTTGTAGTTTTTACCTTTTTTTTAGTTTTTTTAGTTTTTTTTACTTATGTCCTGCTCGTCATTTATACTCCCTGTGTCCCGGTCGTCATTTGTGTCCCGGTGCTTTGATGATGGTGATTGTTAATCGAACATTCCTTGTGTCCCAGTCGCTTTCTCTTTGAGTGTCCCGGTCGTCATTTATATTCCCTATGTGCCGGTGTCCCGGTCGTCATTTGTGTCCCGATGTCCCGGTCCGTAATTTCGTCAGTCGAAAACATGACGTCAGTCAACACACAAACATGACGTCACCCGACAGACCCACACACACACAGACAACTTATTTTTATATATATAGACTAGCTGTTGGGGTGGCGCTTCGCGCCACCCCAACACCTAGTTGGTGGGGCGCTTCGCGCCCCCCCAAGCCCCCCGCGCGCGTAAGTCGTTACGCGCCATATTAGTTACGTTCCATTGTTGTTGTGTCCCTGTGTCCCACCTTTGAATATATATAGATTTATATATGTGTTTCAAACTACGTAAAAATTGCGAGTATACAACATTCTTGGCTTTCCCATTGTCTATGCATATGCAAAGCCGTATGTACTAATAATGACGTCATATGCAAACGCTCTTTTTACAAACAAACAAACATGCATACACACAACTCGTTTTTATATAGATAGATAGATAGATAGATGCAATACAAATTAACTGCGTAAAACTTGCGAATATACAACATTCTTCGCTGTCCAATTGTCGCTGCATACAAATAGATTGTCAGGTTTACCGACCCTCGAACATGCAACGTACAATTGTCCATGAGAAAAACAATCAGTATTAAGATCTATACCATATTTTTCTAATGATTGACCTTGAGCTTTGTTAATGGTGATTGCAAATGCTAATCGAATTGGGAATTGCAATCTTTTAAATTGAAAAGGCAGATCCGTTGGAATCATGGGAATGCGAGGAATAAGAACAGCCTCACCCTCAAAAGGCCCTGTCAAGATTGTGGCCTCTATTAGGTTTTCCATTGTTTTTTTTACGGCAAGTCGAGTGCCATTGCAAAGCTTTGGTGGGTTTATATTTCTTAAAAGTATTATTGGTACGCCTATTTTTAGTTGTAGCACGTGTGGTGGAAACCCTGAAAGATCTATGGAATTTAAAAATTCAGATGGATAATTAACCGCTTCATTTGGTTCCAAAACTGTGTCGACTGACTTGTAAAGGACTGCCTGGTCTCGAATCTTGGTCAAAACAATATTGTTGATTTCGTGGACGTCTATATTTTTGGGTGCGAGAATCGCTCTTTCACTTAGCCATTTATTATTTTTATAGTTTTTTAGAATATTCGGAAATACTTTTTCAATCAATTCATTTTTGGACGTCACTAAATTACAGAAATCAGCAGGTAGTTGTATACGTCCTGAAATTGAGTCTACTGGGAGCTTTCCGTTTCCAATTGCCAGCAATTGATCTGAAAATGTTTGACCAGAGTCATCGTTTTGCAATCGGACACGCATATTTGTAGTTAATTTTAATATTTTTACGTGTGCCCATAAATTAGAATTTTTCAGGCAAGCATTCATTTCGTCTGCAGGAGTTGATCTAGGTATTATAGGTAATGTTTGCCTGAAATCTCCCGCAAGCAATATTAATGTGCTGCCAAAGGGTTTCGACTTCCCTCTCAAATCTTTCAAGCATTGATCCAGAGCCTCGAGCGATTTTTTGTGTGCCATTGTGCACTCATCCCAAATAATAAGTTTGCATTGCTGCAATACTTTACCTATCCCAGATGATTTGGAAATATTGCACGTGGGAGTTTCTGTAGAATGCAAATTCAGAGGCAATTTCAAAGCGGAATGAGCAGTTCTTCCACCAGGCAGCAATGTTGCGGCTATTCCGGACGACGCAATTGCCAACGCTATATCATTTTTTGATCGAATTGATGCCAGAATCAGTTTTATCACAAATGTTTTACCAGTACCTCCTGGCGCATCCAAAAAGAAAATTTCACCAACGTTGTTATCGACACAATGCATTATCTTATCATAAATGTCTTTTTGTTCCGACGTTAACTTGGAAATGTTATTTTGTACATACGACAATAGATCACTCGTACTGTAACTTTGTTCACGATCAGAGGTTTGTTTGCCATACGTACGCACAAATCTTCTATAATAACTAAAGTGTAGTTATAAATTTCTGATGTAAAATCAAAAGTCATATCTGACGTCTCTAACTGTTTTCGATGGAGTATATCTTCGGACATTTTTGACTTATATTTTTCCCATAACTCTGTAGGAGCTGATGGAGAGCAAGTTGTTAAAATGATGTCAAACAATGCACGAATTTGACTTGGGGTTGACGTTTCGCACGCGTCATTGATCCAGTTATCCCAGTGTTGGTCATTCTCCAATAAATTCAGAGCTTGGCATGCACTACGGTAAGTGTCATGTATAGTACCGTTTACAGTTCTCAAATACTCAAAGGATGTCGGACCGGGTACATTCACCAAAAGCAGGCGTAGAAAGAAGCATTCATGTTGATTGGGGTGAACGGTGTAGAGTCTTCCTATCGTGGTATCTTTGAAGATGGTAGGTTGGCCGTCGACTGACTTACCCTGTTTTCGACGTTCAAATACTTTATTTTTACTATTCCACGTGTAATACGAAGGCACTTCAGTATACAGCAGTTTTTTTGCAAAAGAATCATTTTTGCAAAGCGAAAAAAAAGCTGTTAATGTTGTATCCGGTGGATTCAGGACTCTTTGTTGCACGTTGGTTTCCGTGAAATAAAGACGTTGACCATTCTGTAAATGTACCGCTAAGTGAACAACAGCTGGACTACGTTCATGTATCGGAAATGAAAGAATTCGCCAAACAGCTTCATTACTGCTTATGTATCTTCCAGCCTGATATTGTACGATTTCGTCGAAATCTTTGATTTCTGGCTGCAAGCCAAAAACTGCCATGTCACTGCCTTTGTTGACGTATTTACATATGTATTTGATTGCCTTTACGGAGTTACAGTATTCAACATTTATGTGTGCATTAAATGTTTTTGATAATAATGGGGAATATGGAACAACCCACTGGTTATCTGCTTTGATGGTGGTACCGTTACGCTTCTTTATTATTGCTGTTTTACCGCCATCTTCAGTAGATCTTCTTCTATATTGTGGGTAACCATCATTGCCAGTAATTGTGTTTGATACTAAAAGTCGAGGATATTGCTTTGTGCACCTTCCTTTGGCCATGCATGGTGAATTTTCGTTCAGTGCACCGCTAGGTCCATGTATCATATTTTTTACAATAATATCATGTAACCCCTTATCGACATTTTTATCAGGTATTTCAGTGGAAATCACATCATCAATTTCGTTCGAAGTAATTTTTTTATGTAGCTAGATTAGTATATGTGCGTGTGGCAAACCTCGTTTTTGCCATTCCACTGAGTACATCCAGCATCGCACTGACCCAAACACTTCAAGTTTTACTATGTAGTTTATCAGTGATTTCAACTTTTGCCGGAAGACACGGGCCGTAATGTCATGCCTATGAACCGCCGATTGTCCTTGAAGTAAAAGCTGCAGTATCTCGTCCCAAGATTGATTACATGTAAATGTAATAAATAAATCTGGACGACCATAGAGACGAACATACGCAATAGCATCTTGAGCATATTCATGCATATGACGGGGACTGCCAGCATATGACGAAGGTAAAATTGTTAATCTTCCAACGTTTGTGGTATTACTGTCATTTATAACTGCATCTCGCAAATGAATGTATTGTTCAGAGCGGAGCTTGGTCTGATTCAGGCGGATATATAGCAAACGTTCTGATTCAATTTTAGCATACATATCAACGACAAATTGGTGAAACAATTCACGGCATTTTAAAATATAATTTTCTTCATCCTGCCGAATCATTAGTCTATAGGAATAATAATGCATTGCACTGCATTTCTTATTCATTTCTTTGTTAGTGGCTGGATTCATCAATTTAATATTAAAGTGATAGCCGTCGGCTCCATCCCGAAAAATGATAGGATATTGTAGGGCATCGTAGCATCGATGAGTTTCAGCAATTCTTAACAACTGAGCGTTTCGCTTATGAAGAATAATATATCGAGGTAAAAACTGATCACCGACCATAACAATTGCCACTTCGTCGATAGTTGGAGCATTGTATCTACGCACATGTTGGCCAGGAGGCGTTTTGTCAGCGGAAATAACAATTTTATGCGTATCAGTAGGCATCAAATCGATGGCTGTTTTGAACAGACGCACTAAATTATTATTTTCGTGGAAAAGATGTTGCAATTGGGAAACGATTGTCCTTTCAACGTTGGGAGAAATTTCGCAACGTGCATTCAATTCAGAATTTCTATCACTGATGAAGTACAATTGTAAAAATTTATGATTCTCGCCTGAGAATGGTAGAAGGGACCCTGCTCTATGATAAATTTGCCCTTTTACTTTGAAAGTAGACATAAATTGATCTGGATTTTCGATTTGGGCTCCAAACGACGTCATTTGGAAACATGAGTTGTATTTTCTGATTTGTGACAAAAAACGCTTAGATTCTGACGTAGTTCCAGTAAGGAAAGTCTTCAATGGCTCTGGTGGTGCAGCCAATAGAGGAAGTTTAACTTTTCCTGAGGCGCAACACATTCCCATTGTTTCACCATTGAATTTCAAGGCCTTGCAATAGGGACAAATTTTAGACATTGTCCCGATCTGAACACATCTACTCAAGCTATAATCATCGACTGGGTTGTACCTGAATGCCAGGCGATAACTTTCAGGTTGCTCTGATTCCTCGGCACGCTTTCTTTTCTTACTTTCTCTATCAGCAGCAAGCCTGATTTCTTGCTGTTCTTGTGATTCCTCGGCACGCTTTCTTTTCTTACTTTCTCTATCAGCAGCAAGCCTGATTTCTTGCTGTTCTTGTAATTCCTCGGCGCGCCTTCTTTTTTCACTTTCTCTTTTAGCAGCAAGTCTGCTTCCGCGTTGCTCTGGTAGTTCCTCGGCACGCTTTCTGTTCTTTCTTTCTCTATCAGCCTCAAGCCTGTTTCCTTGCTGTTCTTTTGATTCCTCGGCACGCTTTCTGTTCTTTCTTTCTCTATCAGCCTCAAGCCTGTTTCCTTGCTGTTCTTTTGATTCCTCGGCACGCTTTCTGTTCTTTCTTTCTCTATCAGCCTCAAGCCTGTTTCCTTGCTGTTCTTTTGATTCCTCGGCACGCTTTCTTTTCTGACTTTCTCTATCAGCAGCAAGTTTTTTGGCATAGACTCTTTGAGCATCTTCATTGGCTTTTGCCATTGTAAGTTCATCAGTCATTTTAAACTTAAACATTAATAGATTTCTACGTGAACATATGTCTTAAATATCTTGAATGACGTCACCGTCGTAGCAAAAATGACGACAACTAACTTGATGACGTCAGTCAACACAGAAACATGACGTCACCTGACAGACAGACAGACACACAGACAGACAACTTATTTTTATATATATAGATAGAAGATAGATAAGTTGTCTGTGTGTGTGGGGGTCTGTCGGGTGACGTCATGTTTGTGTGTTGACTGACGTCATGAAGTTAGTTGTCGTCATTTTTGTTATGACGGTGACGTCATTAAAGGTATTTAAGACATGCGTTCACGGAGAAACATATTAATGTTTAACTGTAAAATGACTGATGAACTTACAATGGCAACAGCCGAGGAAGATGCTCAAAGGGTCTATGCCAAAAAACTTGCTGCTGATAGAGAAAGTAAGATAAGAAAGCGTGCCGATGAATCAAAAGAACAGCAAGAAAACAGGCTTGAGGCTGATAGAGAAAGAAAGAACAGAAAGCCTTGTAAACAATATTTATCTCAACTCAACGAAACTATTGACGTCATTTTAATGACTGAAAACGTCATATTAGTGACCGGGTAATGGGAAATTCTCTTGAAAGAGCCAATATTTACCTCAACACAACGAAATTACTGTCGTCACTTTAATTATGAAAAACGTCAGCGGGCAATAGAAAAGGTTCTTGAAAGAAGCCATTACATATCTTAACTCATGAAATGACGGTTGTCATTTTAATAACAGAAATGTCTATTTAATGACAGAGTAATGGAGATTACTCTTGAAGAAGCCAATAATTGTCTCAGCTCAACGAACTTACCGTCATCATTTTAATGACGGAGAACGTTCTGTTAATGGCAGCCAGATTGAAAATGTTCTAAGAACTGTCGGGAGCGTCAATGTTTGTCAGCAAGAAAATTATTACTGTTTTAGAAATATGAAATGGAGGAATGAAATATATTCTTGAAAGATCCAATTAGAGCTCCACCAATGTTTTTATTTTGGGGGGGGAATATTCCGGTGGACTTTGTCTAACAGTCAATCGTGGAGACCGTCAGTCCGCTCCTTGCGAATGAAGGCGTGTCAATTAGGCATACTTTTGTATCTTTAATGGGTATTTTTCTTTTTTACAGTATCACATTAACAAACCAAGTATTTAAGCATTTATGTGCGTAATATATTTACAGAGCCGACCAAGAGTTTTGTCAATTAAACCAACTACCTACAAAACGAAATTTAAGCGAATGTTTTTCTTCTCTGCAAAAACGTCACTGAATCAACTTCAACTAAATCGTGGCGTCCCATCTTGTTTCGCAGACTCCGGTCAGGTTCTGTTTTCGTAAATCCAGCAAGAGTTCGTTGATGTTTTATTTCAGATTTTGGGTTCTGAGTGGTGAAGCACTTTCGGAATTGCAAATTTGCGATAGGGATCCAAAGAACTGTTTAAAGCTGGAGTAGAACAGACAGATGAAATGGCAGGGTTGAGCCTATGTGAGCTACAGTGGATACTTTTGGATACTGTTGGTGTATAGCGGCCTGAGCGTCATTTAAACGGCCGCTCTTCGCTGCCACGCCATCATATCCCTAGCCAACTATTTTGTTTTGGCCAAGAATTTCCAAAAAAAATACAGAATTGTCGAAGTGAGACCTTGCCCAGATAGATCCGTGACTAGGACAAAACCAAGAAAATCCACGTGAAGATTTCCAGAAGAGGTGTACCGGACGCAAACACACAGCTACTCTATATTGGAAACGTCTGCCGTTTCGTCAGTAAGCACCGAAAAGCAAGGACTTTCGTTTACTTTTTCGACAATTGACTGTATAAGAATTTCTCCACAAGTGGCAATCAGACCATTCTGAACTTTTGATAAAACATTCGTTGCATTTGCTGCTGCGGAAAGAAGATTCACCAGACTTTCGTCACCAACCGATGTCGTAAAAGAGCTCGGAAATTGCAATCATTTTGAGATAGTTCTGGATCAGTGAGTGAAATGGGACCTGAATCGTCCGTACCCCGAAGGGCAAGCTGTTGCTTTCCACAAAATATTTCAGTTTCAACATTCGGTCTCAGTTTCTGGCGACTTTCCTGAACCTGCCCTCCCCTTACTGTGTTAATGTGGGAGCCAATATTTGTCAGAAAGAAAACAAGAACCCTTTTCAGTACCCCACTCTTTATACCAATGTTTGACTTCTGTTCCAATTATTTAAGAACGACATCTGACACACAAGGACCGTTTAGTTAGATTAAGAGGCTTTATACAAATTCACAAACATTTTAGAGTAAAGAGTGAGGTATTGAGAAGGGAACAACTTCCTCATATACGTAATAACAACGAAAAGAAAAATCTGAGAAATTGCGGTTCAAACAGCTCGTTTGAATTTTGCGGTTCAATCGAGTAAATATGTCATATTTCATACGTAGTTGCAAAAATTAATTACATGAGTTAACAAATTAATTACTTTACGAAGCAACAAAATGTATAATGTTATTATTCAGTTATTTTTAACCCTTTAATCAAATTTGGGCATCCCTGTACTATATTTTATGTGTGATAAGAGGTATCTGGCTTAGCAACAGTCAGAGATTGAAATTCGCGAAGGTGCTAGATTTTAATTGCCTTGAAAATTCTGTAGTATTTATTATTGAAGGAGTCAGTCTAGTCCTTGTGCACCAGCAGTAACTTAATAAACTAAACAAAAAAAAACATTAAAAACTACTATCCTGTTCATTCGATCTTCAAAAGCTGTATTTACTTTCTTACTTATCATAAATTATACCCGAATTGAAATATTGATCTTATCAAGTAAGTTTCTTTGGTTTTATTTATTTTAAATTAGCGTAATAAGGGATCGTGGATAATGGTCCAAAACATCTACCAAATTTTGATTTCTATTAAATAAAAAAAAAAACAAGTTTTTTCTACTGAAAGTAAGGAGTGGCATTAAAACTTGAAACGAACAGAAATTATCCCTTATATGAAAGGGGCTGTCTCCTCCTCAATAGCTCACTCTTTATGCTCCTCATATGCTCTTAATTTTATTTATAATTGTTTTTTAAATAATGCTGGGAAATCCCCTTCATGGAAATTCTCTTCCTCCGTGAAAAACTCCTCCATGGAAAGATACTCCCACGTAGCCCTCTATCCCTGATTCCCCCCTCTCCCACCAGAAAAAATCCCCCTGAAAATGTTTGTATTTTTCCAAATAATATATATTTAATTATAACCCACTTACATAAAAATATGAATAGTGGCGTAAAAACAAAATAAAAACAATAAATCACCAAAAACAATTAAAAATACTAATGTATTAAAATGCTAATGTACTATTATTACATAAAATATGTAATAATATATGTAAATAATGGGCATATTTCATAACTTGAACCCCTTTCTTCGGGGACTTTAGGGGATTAAGTCGTCCTCAAAGACATAGCTATTAGATTTTTCGACTATGTTGTACAAATATCCTTCTCAAAATTTTGATGGTGACGTTGGGAAAACAATGAGCGTGGTTGGCGCCTAGTTGCCTTCCAATTTTCGGTCACTTAAAAAAGGGACTATTTTTTTTTAATTTCCGTTCGAATGAGCGATCTTGTGACGTTTTAGGACCATTGATTTTATACGATCACCCCTGGGAAAAACAAGAGCTAAGAGCTCATATGGCACTTGTGACGAGGTCAGAAGAGCCAAGAGCTCATATGGTATGAGCTCTAGCAAAATTCTAAGAATGAATAGATTGCTTTAAAGGAAAATCAGAGGCTTAACGCCGGTCGGGATTTAAAATAAGAGCTCTGAGTCACGAGGTTCTTCTAAATATTAAAATTCATTAAGATCCGATCACCCACTCATAAGTTAAAAATACCTCAATTTTTCTAGTTTTTCCTCTCCTTTCAGCCGCCCAGATAGTCAAATCGGGGAAAACGACTTTATCAAGTCAATTTGTGCAGTCCCTGACACGCCTACCAATTATCATCGTCCTAACACGTCCAGAAGCACCAAACTCGCTAAAGCACTGAACCCCACCGCCTAACTCCACCAAAGAAAGCGGATCCAGTCCGGTTACGTCTATCACGTATCTACGACATTTATAAGCGTTTTCCAAGATTTCCGGTTTCCCCCTCCAACAACCCCCAATGTCAAAAGATCTGGTCGGATTTTGAAATAAGAGCTCTGAGACATGAGTTCCTTCGAAATATCAAGTTTCATTAAGATCCGGTCACCGTTCTTAGGTTAAAAATACCTCAATTTTCTGATTTTTTCCCAATTAACAACCCCCAGCTCCCTCAAAGAGAACGGATCCGTACATATTATGTCAGTCTCGTATTTATAACTTGTACTTAATCTTCCCATCAAGTTTCATCCAGATCCCTCCACTCTAAGGGTTTTCCAAGATTTCCGGTTTCCAAGATTTCTTGGAAAAGGAATCGGAAGGATCGGATTCGAATTGAAAATGGAGTATCTCAGACGTAAGATTCTTCTATATATCAAGTTTCGTTAAGATCCGATCACCCATTCGTAAGATACCTTTATTTTCACGTTTTCCACGAATTCTGTTTTTCCCCTCCAACTCCCTTCAATGTCACCGGATCTGGTCGCGATTTAAAATGAGAGTTCTAAAGCACACGATCCTTCTAGATATCAGATTTTACTAAGATCTGATCACCAGTTCGTATGTTACAAATACCTCATTTTTTCTAATTTTTCCTAATTACTCCCCCCCCCTCAACTCCACCAAAGAGAGTGGATCCGGTCGGGTTATGTCAGTCACCTATCTTGGACTTTTGCTTATTCTTTCGACCAAGTTTCATCCTGATCTCTCCGCTTTAAGCGTTTTCCAAAATTTCTGCCCCCCCCCCTAATGACACTGGATCCGGTCGGGATTTAAAAAACGAGATCTGAGTTTGGATGTCCTTCTAAATATGAAATTTCATTGAGATACGATCACTCTTTCCTAAGGGAAAAATACCTCATTTTTCTAACTTTTTAGAATTAACCCTCCCTCAACTCCCCCAGAGCGAGCAGATCCGTTCCAGTTATATCAGCCCCGTATCTAAGACTTGTGCTTATTTTTCCCATCAAGTTTCATCCCGATCCCTCCACTCTAAGCATTTTCCAAGATTTTAGGTTCCGCCCCCCCAACTTCCCCTTCACTGGATCCGGTCAGGATTTAAGATAAGAGCTCTGAGACACAATATCCTTCTAAAAATCAAATTTCATTAAGATCTGATCGTTCCTTCTTAAGTTAAAAATACCTCTTGTTTTATTTTCCAGAATTAACACTCCTCCCCCAACTCCCCCAAAGAGAGCGGATCCGTTCCGGTTATTTCAATCACGTATCTAGGACTTATCATTATTTTTACCACCAAGTTTTATCCCGATCCTTCCACTCTAAGTGTTTTCCAAGATTTTAGGTCCCCCCCCAACTCCCCCCAATGTCAACGGATCTGGTCGAGTTTCAAAATAAGAGCTCTGAGACACGATATCCTTCCAAAAATCAAATTTCATTAAGATCTGATCACTCCTTCGTAAGTTAAAAATACCTCATTTTTTCTAATTTTTCAGAATTAACCCTCCCCCCCAAATCCCCCAAAGAGAGCGGATCCGTTCCGGTTGTGTCAATCACGTATCTAGGACTTCTGCTTATTTTTCCCACCAAGTTTCATCCCGATTCCTCCATTCTAAGCGTTTTCCAAGATTTTAGGCTCCCCCCCCAACTCCCCCTAATGTCACCAGATCTGATCGGGATTTGTAATAAGAGCTCTGAGACATGATCTCCTTCCAAACATCAAATTTCATTAAGATCCCATTCCCCGTTCGTAAGTTAAAAATGCTTCAGTTTTTATATTTTTCCGAATTATTCGACCCCCCACTCCCCCCCCCCAGATGGTCAAATTGCTAAAACGACTATTTTGAATTTAATCTTGTCCGGTCCCTGATTCGCCTGCCATATTTCATCGTCCTAGCTTACCTGGAAGTGCCTAAAGTAGCCGGGGACAGACAGACCGACAGAATTTGCGATCGCTATATGTCACTTGGTTAAAACCAAGTGCCATAAAAAACCCAAATAAACATGCATCCGCGATCTTTCTTCTGGCAAAAAAACACAAAATTCCATATTTTTGCAGATAGGAGCTTGAAAGAGCTCGAGTAGGTTTTCTTTTATACGCTGAATCTGATTGTGGGATTTTCATTAAGATTCTTTGACTTTTAGGGTATTTTCTCCCTCTTTCGAAAATAGCGCAAATTTTCTCAGGCTCGTAACTTTTAATGAGTAGGACTAAACTTGATGAAACATATATATTTAAAATCAGCATAAAAATCTGATTTACTTGATGCATCTATTTGTATCAAAATTCTGTTTTTTAGAGTTTCGGTTACTATTGAGGTGGGTCACTCCTTACATACAGTTCGTTACTACAAACCGTTGATGGTGGCCTAATTCAGTTGATTTCTTTTGAGAACTTTCTTTATATGCTTTAAAATTCACTTAATCAAACTGATATAGAATCTGCTTATGCCTAATTTTCTCGTTAAAATCTTTTTTTACTTAAAGAAATATTTATTATTTGAAACAGCCTATTATATACTATAGGATCATATAATAATGTACAGTATTCTATATCATTATGTCATATTATCATATTGCATAACACATATACATATATATATATATATATATATATATATATATATATATATATATATATATATATATATATATATATATATATATATATATATGTAACATTGCACTATAATACTATATTATACATTACTATATAACGATAAGTTCTATTATAACAAATAACCAATCTGTTCATCGGAACAGAAAGCTACAGCTCACATTATGTTTTGTTCCTTCCAGAAGCAGCTCGTGATTGTATACTGTGTTCATGAATGAAAGAATATTGATACAAAATTTATTCCGCTTTCGTTTCGTTTATTGGCCTATAGTTTTCCCTTTGATTAAAGATATGGATATTTCGCTATAAATGTGAACCTTACAGGAGAAAATCTGTAAAATACATGTCTCGTAGAGGCCGAGGGAAATTTAGTATACGGAATCTCCTGCAAGAAACCTTGCAAGTCTTACGAGAAAACAGAAATAGAATAAATCCTATAATCGATATGCAATAGCCTGTGATCGACTTTTCAAAATGCAACAGTCATTTAGATTAATTTCGTCGATGTGCATTGTCACAAATTACAAAAAACTGCTATTTTACGAAGAGGAGAGGGGAGTGTAGCAAGGGTATTCATACACCTAATTCTGACGACTGCTCGCATTTTTGACACCTTTTTGAACACTTAGAAATTTGAAACCCGTTCCTATCAGTACTATGGCCAAATAAACCCCCCCCCCCTTTCTTGTTTACTGCATGACACTTTTTGCACAGGAAGCATTGACCGAAACCAAGAGACATCCACTATCAGGGAACGATAGAAATCTTTGTATTTAACCGTGTCTTTCATAGGGCGTGTATGGCGGATGTAAGAACAGCTAAAACTAACACAAGAATAAGCTTCTACAGAAGTGAAATCTTATTTTGGATAATTTAAGGTAGCTATAAAAGTTCAAATATATTTGTTCAAAAAACATAGCACTGTTATTTTCCGGTGCCAACTGCGGTTTTCACAATCTTTTCCTCACCTGAAGATGGAGCTAATATAACCAATTGAAAAACTAGCTGGTACAGCAAATTGATGTAAGCCCACTTGGAAAAGCAGTCGTAAATAACTAGTTAGAGCAGGGTAATCTGAAGGGAAATTATTACCGTTTTACCTTCTTAAGCTTAGACAGGATAAAACCCACGCCGTACATGGGTTTGGCAAAAATGCTCTTAGCTTTACAAGAAATATTACTTCGGGGGTCGGATTAGTATTACTTAAAAAAAAGATATATAATGGTTAAGAAATCAAATAATTTTAGTCTCGAATGAGCAACAAGTGTATAATTTTCACTATTAGTTACCTTTCCAGGAAGCTTTATCGCTTGGTCTACCCCACACGTTCAAGCGATGAACGTGATAACCCCTTTTGTATTCAAGCTTGGATTTATATTAAGCTAAAGAACAGCACCAGAGGGAGGACGATCATAAGAAATCCAATGCGTAGCAGAGAACTTCACATTAGACTTAGCGCCTTTTACCTCTGGATCGACATTTCATAAAGGCTTTCTGGTACCAGAGCGAATTCGGTCATCATGCACAGCGGATTTAGCTGTAGCTCTTAAACAAAGAAATGTCAGGTTATAGCACAAACTAAAATCCATTTGAGTCACTTGAGCTTAAACGCAAGTTTGAAGCAAATTAAATGGTTAATTGAAGATAGCATTGCGGTGAGAACAGTAGCGTATAGTGGTATATAAACGAATATCCAACAATACTTATTGAACCACTTTGGCTTCGTTGGAGAAGGTGCAATTTTAATTGGCCAATGAAACAATATGTTGGAACTTTATTAAAATACCAAGGCTTCTGCATACCTTCATTTTAATCAAAACAATATGGTATTTATAAGAATAATTTTTATTACAATTAACGCTTAAGAAATGGGCATGGTCATTCTTTGATCTACTAATAGAGCTTTTTGACAGATGAATTCGGATGGTTAAAGGTTAACCTGATTTTCACGAAACAAACTAAAAACTTAGATTGGAACCTTTTAGGGCAAGAGAGTTAGCATTAAAAAAGCAAAGTAAAACCCTCAAAGAGGCTCATTAGCTCTGCACGAAACTCAACCTCTATTCTCCCAACAACTACAAGCGTGTCATCATCAGCAAACCCAGCAAGAAAATCCAAAGATGGTAAGCTACGGTTATGGGCCCGGGATGAGTAGGATGACAACAATATAAAGGACTTTCTTTTCCAAATGTGAAAATTCAATCATTTATATAAATTTAAACCAGTACTGACGCTCCAATTGACCCTTGAGGGACACCATGGTCAACCTTTTAGGGTTAACAGAAAAAAGAATCTACAGAGATTATTCCACCAGAAATGTAAGACCTAAGCCAATGAAACGCACTACCTCTTACGCGAAAATGAAAGAAAGAAGAATACTGTGGGTTAATGAATCAAAAGATGACGAACATCCAAAAATAAAGCACTAGGAATCAGAAGGAAGTCTAATGCAGAATGGAGAAGCAATTGAGAACAAATGCACAAGCATGTCTGGCCGAATGATGGAACGAAAATCTGTTGAAAATCGTTAAAAAAATCTAGAGGCAAGAAAATTATCAAGACAGGAAACATCACATTTCCCAAATTTTTGCTAAACACATAGAAAAGAGGTTTTGACAAATAGTTAGATGGATCATTTTGTTGCCCACTCTCATATATAGTATGATAACTCGAGCGCATTTTCGGGAAAACGGGAATTTCAGGAAAACGGCATGGTGAAAGGAGAGGTTAAGAAGTTTCGTATGCGAGAAATATTCGAAGGGAATATGAACTTAATTGATTTAGTAGAAACATTCTCAGGACCAGATGACGAGGAATTCTTCAATCCCATCACAGTTCTTGTAATTTCTGCCTCGGACTCTGGTTTCGAAAACATTGGATATATATAATGTGACCCAAAATATGATTTGTAATCGAATTGCAACGGAGAATAATTAGCAACATGAACGGTACTTTTACCAAGATATGAAGTAAATGCTTCTGAAAAATTCATTTTGTCCTCAATAAGTTTGTCCTCAAGAACTAGACATGAAGGGATTGAATGAAAATGAAAGGAGGATCTAAGGACAGGGTTTATCACCCGCCAAGCTTTTCGAATGTCCTCATTGCAATCTGAAATACAATTTAGAAACAATTTGAAGAAAGAATAGATAATACGAAGACTCGGCCTTTGTCTACATAGAATTTTAGATATTCTTGTAGATTTGAAATCGCTGAAGACGAAGATTCCTCATTAAGGCTAGCGGACTTGTAAGCCCTCCAGAATTTTTTTTTTCTCCTCCAACTTCAAAGAAGATCAGGGATTATTAAATTATTACCAGTAAAGGTCCTTTATATCTAAGGCTAGGTGGCGAAACAGAGCAATTATCAAGAAAATTCATAAAAAGTATCCAATAAATGACAGAAATCAAAATCAAACTGAAAATTATCCCAAGAACTTTCTGCCAATCTTGACCTAAAAAGAGCTGATACTACCTTATAAAACCGGAAGGAGATTTATTGGACCCATGAGTCTAATTAATTAATGAGTCTTCTTGTATTATCAAAGTAGTAGCTAAAAAAGTAGCAAAGTAGAGTAAACAGGGAAATGATCAGAAATGCCATTTGCTTGGATCATGGACGTAATTTTGGGTCAAATTAACCGTACAGAATATTCTTTCAATCGAAGACACTGTTCTCCCTGTTGTACCAGATGGGATACATACAAAAGTTAAAGCACCTTTGGCAAGCATAGGCGAAAAAAAACCAAAAATTTTGAAGACGTCATATCCATCAAATTTATTTAAACATCTCATAACAACTAGCTATTTCGGCTTCTTAAGTATTGTATCCAGTAGTTCATCATCGGAACATAGGATGCATAGGAACAGAGGAATAGAGCCATTATCAGACCATTAGATTTTACCAACTATTAAGTCCACGCTCAATGTCGACGAGCAGCGATTCAAAGACATCTTCATTTTACTCATAATAACTTTATTATCTCATAATAACTAGCTGTTTCGACTTCTTAAGGCCGTGATTCTCAAATCACGGCTTTAAGTAACTAGCGTGAACTCAAAAGCCCCATGTTAAAACTGAAAACATATATTTAAAAAGTACTCAAGTATTCCTTGGGGGAAAGATACCGCTTTTGATATCAGGCTGTAGCTTCTTGAAAATGCTGCAAAATGTTTGCTAGGATTTTGCTCTATTTCCTCTAATTGCTTAGAAATCTTAAGAAGTGTCTCGCTCTTTTTCACAAGTGTACTCTATGAAGGATATTGCTTTGAGAACAAAAGCGGTACTATCATGAGCAGAAGACAAAAACCTGTAAGATGATTGCAACCATTTTTCGATGTATTTTCCTGTTTTCCAATAGTCTCTTAGAATATTTTCAGCTACCTGAAATTTTTACAAGTTTTTTGCCAGAAAGAATTGTTTCAGATCGCCCTAGAGACCAGATTGACAAGCTGGTATAATTAACCTGCTATTTCCGCCAATGAATAAGTGAATAAGGTCTCTAGAGAATTGAGAGACAGAAGGTTACCCTAACTTCGATTTTGAACCTCGATGTTTTCAAGTTCACTTAATCACGGCCTTAAGGATTGTATCCTGTAGTTTATCATCGGAACATAGGATGCATAGAAACAGAGGAATAGAGCCACTATCAGACCGATAGATGTTGCCAACTATTAAGTCCACATTCAATGTCGATGAGCAGCGATTCAGACATCTTCATTTTACTGAAGATTATGTGATTACTCATTTAGAGTCTGCTTGTTTTAATTTTGAATTATTATATGACGTTATGTCTCTTCATCTCAAATTTCAGTGTGGCTCTTTACTCTTCTTTGAAAAACTTCTTTTTTGAAAAACTGTTTTTTAATTAACAATTAGAAATGTTTTTCTAGCTGAAACTACAGCGTTCAAAAAACTGTAATCGAAGGTAATGATGTCCAAACATGGGTGTCTAGTTAAGCATATTTAGAAACCAGGGTTAAGAGAAAACATATCCCCCAAAAGTGTGAAGTCAAAGTACATTATAAGTTAAACTTATAATTCTAGTCTTTTCAAAGGGGTGAGGGCACTTTAGACCAATATCAAATGAAAATGGTGATTATATAAGCATCGCCTCTCCGTCATCTCTGACTTCGAGCGTTTTCACTCGAAATAAATTTTGGCTGATTTATCATCACTGTTTTATATATCCAGCTTCAAATTCCTTCTAGTTTTCCCAAATGGTGGCTTTTGTTTACGATGTATTGTTGAAGATATGTTATTATAAATCAGTATTATTAATTTCTTGCAGGCAGGTCTGTGCAACTCATAGACCCTTGAAGAAGGCTTACCAACCTTGCCCTAGAAGAAGGCTTACCAACCTGAATAAAACTCGTTTGAAATCAAGCCGAAAATTTTCTTGAATTTTCCTGAAGGTCCTAGATACAAGTAAGTAACAATTTGCTAGAGGGTTTTAGAATAGACAGTTTATCAGTATCAGTGCAGAGCCAAGCTTTGATTCATCCTGAGGGCGAGGCAAACTGGGGTCTGGGGGGCAGTTGCCCCTTGCCCCATATTAAACTACGCCCTGCAAACTTAATGCCTTCTCTAAATCTTGGTTTATAAGGTTCTAAAGATTGGAAAATCTATTTCATAAATTTACAAAAAAGAACCTAGATTTACTGCTGAAAGAATATGAATTGCATTTCCAAAATCTCTAGCCAATAAAAAGTAAGAGAATACGAAATTAAGGTATAACGGTAAATGTTATACCTTAAATTAAAGTAAAACATTAAATTAAAAATCAAGTTAAGCCTATTTTTTTCAAAATTCAGATTATTAAGATATTAGGACAGAACCTATCATCTATGCAATTTTCAAAGCCCTAGAAATAAGAAAAGGGTGGAGATAATTACTTGATTAATCCTTTCCAGGGTATATTTGAGGACCTGCTACGTTAGAGTTGAATTTTTTAACACTAAAAATGAAAGGGTGGGTGCTTATAACCATGTTTTATAACCATCTAAAATCTACTTTTGGTATAATGACTGCTCTTCGCTTTTTTTATCTAAAAAATTTCACTTTTTCTGTGTATTAGGAAAAAAATTTACTTCTTTAGTGTAATTGGAGGCACGCATTAATTTAAGTTTCTTAATATTTTTAGTTTACTTTTCTTGGTCAACGGCAAATCCTGTATCAATTTTCATCTTCATTCTAGATTCTAACAATTTAGATCCTCACTAACTTCTTCATACTAACCTTTACGAATTATTGGCGGAATTGTTTTGATGCTCTTCAGTTTTGTCGTATGATCCGAGAGCGTATGAACGTAAGAGGACAATATGCAAAATGTCCAGTCATTAATCATTCATTTCATTTTGCACTTCCGTATTTCTTTTTTTCTTTTATGACATCGAAAATAATTCCATTTTGGAATGATAGAAAAGAGAATATCTTTTGCTTAAAGTTTTCAGGACACTTTATTGCTTAATCCAAACTATGGCCTGTTGTTTTTGTTTTTGCTTAGAAAATTTGAATCAGAGTCGTTCAAAGGCGGGAGTACGACCAGTGCATCTGCCCAGTGCACCGTGGCTCGTGGGGTGCGGCAGGGGCGTTGCACACTTTGATCAAATTTTTCACTTTAATTCGGCTTATTCTGCTTCAATTCGAGTCTTGGGGGGGGGAGGGACTGTGATTAATTTTGTTCCGGATACCACTAACACTAGGAAGGTCTCTGCCTATAATGGAAACTATTCAACAGCATTCAATTTCGGTAAATTTTGAACTCATTTTGTGTCCTTCAATGTTCACACCAGCAAATTGATTCATACGGTTTCATTTCGTGCATTCTCGGTGACATCCCATGGAGTTCTTGGGATAAATTAATGCATTGCTGGCACCATTTTTTTTAACTCTCGACGCATTTTTTTTTTCTTTTTTTTTTTAGCTGTCGCCCGTTTCTTTTTTATGTGTATGATTCTTTTTCTGAGAGTCTCAGCTACTTTTCTCGTAATCTTGGCTCCCTTTTGGTGCACTCTCGGTCACATCCCTTGAAGTTCTTGGGAAAAATTGATGCATTGCCGGTACCATTTTCTCAACTCTCGGTACAACAATTTTTTGTGTGTGATTTTTTTTTCTTTTCCTGAGAAACTCAGCTACTTTTCTTACAATCTCTGCTCCATTTTGCGCATTCTCGGTGACATCCCTTGGAGTTCTTGGGGAAAAATACTGCACTCTCGACATTGTTTTTTAATTCTCAGCACAACATTATTTTTGTGTGGGTTTCTTTATGTATGTATGATTTTTTTTACTGATGGTCTCAGCTGCTTTTCTTGCAGCGATTCCATTTTGTGCATCTTCTGTGACGGTTCTCGGAGTTTTCGGTTACACTTCCTGGAATCTCCGTTCCAGTTTATGCAATCTTGGATTTTTACCTCGAAAACATATCAGTATGTTGATGATCTGTATTTTTTTATGACAATCTTATTCAAACCCTGAAACCCCTTGATACAACCATGATCAGGGATGAATTTGATTGGAGGATTGCGCACGGGCGGTACTACCCCATAGATTCGCCCCCCCCCCCCAGAATTTTCAAAATGTTGGGTTTTAGGATATTTTAATTGAAAAATACCTTTTTATTGGTATTTTCATTAGAAAAGAATAAAAAACTACGGAGTAACTCCCCCCCCCCAAGATTTTGTAAAATCAGTTCCCCCCTTACATTTTCGTGAATTGACGCCCCTGAGAGCAATTTATATTTACTGATTTATTGCTTAAAAGCAAACCTCTGAAAAATAAAAGTTTTAAATAGCAAATAGGCTAGTTTAAGCTTTCCTATCTGATGCAAATTGAAGTGAAATATCAGGAAAATATGCGAGTTAAATTTTCAGCAACATTTGAGTTTAAAAAATTACAAGTAGCGACTTGGGTACATTACTTTATTTCAGTACACAACAACTCTTTCATTGACCTTCGTCATGTTTTATGCTATATTTAACTGGATTTGAAAAACAAGATTGGTTGCACGTGGAATTAGCCAGAACATAGCAATGCCCAGAGTATAAGAGGAGCAAAAACTGGTTACGATCGCATTAACTTATCACACTACCCTATTACATATTAAGACGAAACGGGTAATCTGGGCTTTTTTACTTTTTCGCATTAAATTATGACACTACCCTATTATGTATTAAGACGGTACGATTAATCTACTGTATATTGTTTGGTATTAGCTTAATTCGTACTCTTCAAAAGATAGTATGCATGCAACATGCAAATATGATTTCTCGAGAAAGGGTTTTTCACCCATCATGCTGCATATGCTAACACATCTGATGAATTAATTTATTCATCACGACTGATTGTCCGTAAGCATGGAGAATCCTGAGAAATCCGGCCGATAGGCTGCTCACTTATGTAGCACCACATGTAAGTGGCGGATCCAGGGGGTGCCCCCCCCAAAGAGGTGATGGATTTGTGTTTGGGACTGTTTGCTCTGGTTTAGGTTGGGAGGAAAGTTATTTTTTTGTAATTGGTTTTTAATAGTTGAGATTTTAATAAGTTTTTAATTATTAAGATTATTTCTTTTGTAGATAAGTTTGAAACAAGGTTTTAGCCACTTTGTGCGGTCTTTGTTAGATTTTACTAATGTTGCATACCACCAAAAAGTACTTGATTAAATTTAGGTCTATCAAGTGAATGTGTCCGTATTACCACAAAAGCCAACTGGGAGGCGAAAATCTTCTTTTCGTAAGAACAAGGAGGGGGAATTTGAAATCCTAGCTTCTTTAGGCTGTCAAAATGATATTTCAGGATTGTGCTGTCATAACGGGGCTGAAAAGCAAAATATTCACTTCTTGTTACTGTCAAAAATTTGTTTTCCAGTTTTGTATGACACTGAGGTGAAGAAATTGATATCATTACTGTTTGGCTGTCTATTTCGGTTTTTCGAGTTTGCTTTTTCGTAAAGCAGGGTCGTTTTTCAATAATGTTGTTTTTTGGGGGATTTGTGTAATAAAAAGTAAATGTGTAAGAAGTGCAAAAATTATTAATTTAATTTTATGACTATGATGAGGAAATGGTGGCCACTTTACTGCCTATTTTCCTCTAATTAAAGCTCTGCATTATATGACATGTCACCTCCTCTGTCCATCCTAAAACATTAAAATAAAGGCCAAACTCTTTAGAACGTTAATAAAAGTGCGTATATACTCCTTACAATTTCGACTAAAAAGTCGAAATACTCCTTCCAAGGTCGGAGTAACCATTTAAGAAAAATTAATTTTTGAAAAATTGTTTGTAAAAGAAGGCAAATAACTATGTGTTTTTTATCTAGCTGGTATAGATGGGTCTCCAAATTCTCATTTTGAATCAGAAAAATGGTACCGATTTTTTTTTCAAACATTTAGTAATAAAATGTTAATAAAAAGTGGAAATTCATACAACTTGAGTTAACCACGGAAATTGAATACAACTACAATACTACTTAAGAATTTCTCACCTTGTCAATACCAACCAATCACGAAATATAGTTATGTTCTTGTATAGGGGTTGCATTTATTTGTCCATAAAATTGTCTAAACTGCTATATATACCGCTGAGGATTCTTATACTTATTTTGATACATTCCATCCAATCATATTTCCACGATATGTTGTTTATAAATCAAAATTTTTACAGGTCAATTCTTTTACTTAATGCTAAATCTGAGTCAATTTTCAAATTTTGTATTTGTGCTGACGTATCGAGACGTATCGAGATTTAAATGTCTCAAATGAATATCTGAAAATCTCAAGATTAAAAAGAAATAACTAGAAATCTACCACAGCTTGAAACTGGGAATTTAAATAACCAATCTATACCTACAAATACAAAAATAACAAACACATAACAATCTGTTTTTTAAAGAGGATTTTGACTCATATACTTAGTTTGCAGCAAATACTTTTCTGCATCTGTATTTGAGTTCATATTTTTCTGACGATTTTGGTCTTTGTTGAAATATTTTTGGATGACTAGAAGAGGAAATACTACCGAAGAGCTTTAAACTGACATGACTCTAGAATGACAGGACTAGCCATTCTAAACATTCACCTAAATATTGAGGTAGAAATCGACCGTGTAATAACTAGATATGGCGGGAGTGGAAATCGAGAAATAGACTTTTTCTTATAAAAGCGTGAATTCTGTAATTTAAGCGAAATATATCGAACTTTAAAACGTGGAAAAAAACGCTATGTTGTTATGAAAAGTAGGATTTTCATTGCTAAATTTTTGAGAAATCGTCAAAGTTGACACTAATTATTCATACACTATTTTCAAAATGAAACAGTGATTAGTTAATGCTTTATTGCCTATACTTAAAACCCTCGTTTTAAATGTTTTCTATGCATTTCTATTTGTTACATTATGACAAGGAAAACATTCTGTTTTTGTTACATTCCTAAAAGAACTAGTATTTAAGGCAGGATGCACTCTCAAGGAATTTTCCTATACCTCCCATGTTAAACATTTGAAGTTTGCCTGACATTCCTGAATTAGTGATTTCGGCGGTTTTTATGCCAATAGAAATAAAAAATCTGGTGAATATTTTGATCTAATCAAATCTTAAAGCCGATAATTATTATTTTTATAATTTCAAAATAATTATAAAACCTGTTTCTGATTTGCATTCTAGATTGCTATGCTTGACACTGTTGTTGTGGGGTATCAAAAAAAGAGCAAAAAGTTTTCTATTCAGCAATTAAAAACTTATTTCTGTAATATATACTTCCTGGCTGCAGTCCCTTCAAATATTTTGTTTATTTGTATTCCGAAGTCAAAAATTCCCCTCAAAAGACTAGATTCAGCTGTAATCGGAGCGCGTGAGAATGCATAAATCACACCAAGGAACTAACTACTCGGATTGTTCAGGAGCGATTCGGTCAACTATTAGTTAGCTGTAACCTGTTTAAACAGATTCTAGAGAATAAGTAGCGTGCAGACATCAAACTGCCGGTTAATAAATACATATAAGAAATTATATTGTATAAATAATTACAAGAAGAATTACTAAGGATAACCTGCACCTAGTCGTAACTTTGAGTGAGAAACCCCTTAAGTTCAACCCTCTTATGTTTGTTTAGTTGAAGCGACGAAGAAAACTGATACCTTTGTATTTGACCGAATTGCCGCCTAAGAAAAAGAATTGACTAAGGAGTTAAATTTTTGGACTTTGGCTAGGCCTTAATGGTTAATATATCTTTTGCGAATATACAAGTTCTATATTTATCCTCATTTCCTACTCTTCATTACTATCATAGTTACTAAGGGATGCCACAAAGTTAGGCAACATGCTAAATGGTTTGACCCATACAAATTGTCACAAAGAGTGCATGATCCCAAAAGATGGTTCAAGATTTTTGTTTTTTTTTTTTTTTTGACAATATAGAGATTAATACACTCACTATAGTGGTCAGAAGTGTAAAGGTAAAAATTTATGCAGAAAATGTTAAATATCATTTGTTTTATAGATGGTGAACAGCTTTTTATTTTATTTTTATGGCAGGATGGTTTTTATAACTTACTATTTTTTGCATCAATCTTTTTATACCATTTCAATTTCAATAGATTTATTAGAACTTTAACCCTCTCCAGGTTTTGGATTAAATTTACGACCATTTCCACTACCTACTACGACGCATAGTTGTCGAGGTTCCCTTTAAATTGTAGGCATTTCTGTGTTCCCAAGTTTATCCGAGCAACCTATTATGCGCCTCCCCCCCCTCCAGTAACGAAAATTCTAGATCCACCCCTGCCACATGTGGTGCACTCTTGCCATGCTGCGACTCCAAAAGCTCCGTGTAGCTTATTTCCATCACTCTTACCACGTGGCGCGGTAACCCCCTGTGTCCGACAAAGCAAAGAAGAGTGGAATCACGTTCTTTTAGTATCTTTTGATTTAGTTCAAATTTCCCCTCAATATTCTAAATGTAGAACCGGGGTAGCAGTAGCAGTAGTGAAAACAATAGTAGTGGTGGTGTTTGTAGTAGTAGCGTACAAATATTACCATGATCAGCTCTCTTATCATTTCCTGAAAGTTCCGAATTAATATGCTCATTCATTCCTGAGTTACACCCTTTTAACTGCCCGTATACACATAATGTGGTTTTGATTTAGTTCAACAGTACCCTCAACCGTCTCTGAAAGGCTCATTTGAATGCCCTTTATCTTTTTTGAAAGAAAAGCTCAAACATGCATAACTTTCTCAATGCCACAAATAATATGTAAACGGTGAGCGAACTGCCTAACTTACAGCCCTTGTTCTGGGGGCTGTGAGGGGGCTGATGTACCCAAAAGCATAATTACAACAATGCTGAGGAATGTAGACATATGAAAATGTTGATGTTTGTTTTGAAAAATGATGGTTGTGGGAGGGGAAGGGGCTGGTTGCATTTAATTCACTTTTTACTGTTAAAAGGAGCACTATAACTTCCAATTTCCAATCAAATTAGGCCTATCCAAAGTTTATCCGGTCACCCATTCCATAGAAACCTTATATACCTTGAGGGCATAACTTACAACCCTTGTCGTGAGGGCTCTGGGAGGATGGGGAGGGTTAATCTTCCAAGGCATAATTACTGGACCTTTCAACTATGATAAATAAAAGGGCTATCTAAAAATTTTGATTGGCTGAATCTGGAGAAATGATGGGTAGGATAGTTGCCCACCATTTGTTGTTGACTATTAAAAAGGACAATAAAACTTGCAATTTCCAATCGAATGAGTCCCTTTCGAAGTCTCTACGACAACTCTTTCCATACCAAGGTCCCTAGTCTAAAAAGAAGTACATTGTGCCCGCATCGCTCTTTACTTATGCGGCGCAATCGCGCTGCCTATGATCTGTAGACTGTTTGATTAACAAATGGCTATCTAAAATTTTCCATCAGATTCATTTCAGGAAAATATGATGTTGGAGATGGGGGGTAGGTGCCTTTCGATATGTCTGACTCTTAAAAACGGCGCTATAATTCCTGATTACCAATCCAATAAGCCACCTTCAAGATTTATACGACCACCCTTTCTATAAAACTCTTATGATCCCCTAGGGCATAAATTAAAATCTTTGCCCTGAGGCCTTTGGGGGGGGGTATCATCCTCAAAGATAAAATTTCTAGATCTTTCAACTACAATGAAGAAAATGGTACTAAGGTACCATTGGTACCTCATTATAATGGTATAATGGTACCTAAGGTACTTTTGAAACTTATATACATATATATATATATATATATATATATATATATATATATATATATATATATATATATATATATATATATATATATATATATATATATGTAATTACAAGATTTTTGCTCTGCAGGCAATTTAATGTCTTTTTATACTTATTCAGAGATTCAGAGATGTTTTAATATTACAGCAAGCCAGATTTTATGACATTTGCTCCAAGCCAGACATCAATGTCAAAGTCAGTAATCTAAATAGCCTACTTCAGGAAAATTTTCATGCTTGTTTCCCGACTAAAGTTGTTACCGCTACAGATGCTGAGAAACCTTTACCGTTAAATTGCTGATCACAAGCTACCTCAAGGACCTAATTAAGACTCGCTGCCGTCTTCACAGTAATGGCCATTCAGTTGTTTCAGCCAAGTTACGGAACTATATTGTCGAATAGAACAGACGAGCGAAGAGACAATATGTGAAGGACAAAATTATGCCTTTACTTACGACAGATCCACACAAATCGCAGTCGTCAGTAAAAAAAAACTTGCTGGTAAAGTGACACCCGGTGATTCTCTCATTACTGAAGCAGAGATTAATAATTTAAGTGAAATTTCCGAATTTGCCGTTTACAGGGAACTTCCGAAGCTGAACAGGAACTGTGTGTCCTACCCTGGCGAGCTTCCTTTAAAGCTGTTGCGTGAATTCGGTATTTTCCTTGCCAAGCCCTCCTCCTCCATTATTAATCAATGTTTCCAAGAGCAAGTACTCCCTAGTCTTTTGAAGAGAGCGTACGTTCGTGCCATACCCAAAGCAAAGGGTTACAAATCTTGCAAAGAAATCCGACCTGTCTCAATAGCCCCGGACCTGTCTAAGGTGGCAAAAACGTTTGTGTACCGCGAGCTGATGTCACACGTCTCTCTCTATCTTGACCAAATCAGTACAGATGCTTGAAAGGAAGCAGTGCAATTGTCTACTTAGTGAGAGTGTATCACCTTGTTTTCGAGTCACTTTATCGAGGAAGTGTGATTGTCAATCTTCTCCTAGTTGATTACCGAAAAGTCTTTGACCTTATTTGCCACTTCATAACCGTGACAAATTTACGCACAATGGGTGCATGCAAACATATTCTCCTTTTAGTGGCCAATTTTTTCAAGACCATTTCCGGTGCGTCTACACCCTTTTCCCTGCAGACACCAACTTTGAATGGGCTGAGCTCACATGTGGTGCTCCGCAAGGCACAATAATTGCAGTGCTGTTGTTTTTGGCAGTTATAAACTTTGTCCTCTCTGAGTTTGAGGACAGGTTTAAGTACGTAGATGACTTGCCAGTTCTTCTTAAATATCTTATTGAAAACATTGAGACAATTCCTCAATTCAATGATGCAATAATGACCAGCTTTAAAGACCAATGTATCAACACCATCTGCATCAACAGCCTTCAAATCAACGAAGGAAAAACCAAAATCCTTCTCTTTAATCCTCTTAAGAGGGACTTTGTAAGTCCTTCTCCTCCATTTCCAAGTCTATCTTCGGCTGTAATTATCGATGTCACAAATATTGTTTACTGCTTGTTTAGTACTTATGTTGGTAGTAGAATCAATAAAAAGTCAAATGGTGCATTTTTTACCCTTATCTTACAACTTCGTTTACGTATTTCTGTGTCCCAGCTTAAGACCACTTATCTTACATACATCCGCCCAATTCTCAAGTATACTTGCCCTGTATGGGGCCCTCAAGTCAACAACACAATATAACTAAGCGATCAATTTGAGTTACCAAAATAAGAGCCTTTAGAGTTATTCTTTCAGACACTATGTAAGTTTTCAATCAGCATAATTTTTCCTACAACTACCGTCCCTTCACAAACGTTGTTAGGGTTGGATTTGCAAATTTGACCAATTTCTTCTTACCAGTGAAAAACATAGAGAGATTCTACCACCAGTTATGAGGAATACAATAAACACAAGGTCCGTTAACAAAGTGAGACTGGAATTTACTTACCTTTTTTTTACTTACTCTAAGAACAAACCGTTTCACCATTTCATTCGTTCTTTTTACATGTGAAAAAAGAACATGTTACTCTATACATGTTTTTCCATTTACTCTAGTACATGTTTTTACATGTTAAAAACATGTTACTCGTAAAAACACGAGTTAAAGTCTCGTGTTTTTTTTCTTGTTTTTGTTGTGAATACTGGTGTAATGGTTATTTATACCTGAAGAAATTTACAGAAGAATTCTCTTACTTAATGCTAAATCCGATCCAAAGTTTCAAATTTTTATTTTTGTGCTCAACAGACATATTTAAATTTAAATGTTTAAGTTGAATATCTGAAAATCTCAAGATTAAAACTAATTGGAAATCTATCACAGCTTGAAACCCTGAGAATTTAAATTACCAATCCATACCTATCAAATACAAAAATAACAAACACATAAATATCTATTTTCTAAGTCTTATTTTGACTCATATACTTAGTTTGAAGCACCCATCTACATGCATGTTTATAAGAGCTCTTAGTTATCTGACGATTTTGGTCTTTGTTCGAACATTTTTAGATGAATAGAAGAGAAAATACTAACGAAAAACTCTAAACTGACAGGCCTAGTCATTATAAAAGCTCATCGAAATACTGAGGCAGACACCGACTGTGTAATAAATTGATATGGCGGGTGCAGAAATAAAGAAATAGACCTTTTCTTATAAAATTGTGAGTTTTGTAAATTAAGCAAAGCATATGGAACTTTAAAAAGTGGAAAGATACGCTACGTTGTTATGAAAAGTGAAAATTTTATTTGGAAATTTTGAGATCACGTCAAAGTTGACACTGTTTATTAAAACGCTTTTTTTCAAAGAAGTAGTGATTAATTAATGCTTTACTGCCTATACTTAAAATCCTCGTTTTCAATGTCTTCTGAGCATTTTATTTATTTTTCCTATTTTCTGATTACACCCCTATAAGAACTAGTATTTAATGTTTAATAAATCTTTTACAAATACATAAGTTGTATCTTAGTCCTCACTTCCTACTCTTCATTAATATCATAATTACTAAGCAATACCACAAAGTTAGGCGACATCCTAAATGGTTTGACCTATACAAATAGTCACAAAGAATGCCCAAAAAGATGGTTAAAGAGGAATTCGGTTCTGACAGTACAAAGCTTAACTCACTTGCTATAGTGGTCAGAAGTCCAAAGGCGAAAAACAATTCAGAAAATATTCAATATCATGTATAGTCATAACTTTTTATTTATTTTTTTATGGCGACGTAGTTTTTATAACTTACTATTTTTTGGTATCAGTATTTTTATACCAATTTAATTTCAACAGATTTGTTCTGCTTTAACCCATCACCAGATTTTAGATTAAATTTACGACAATTTCTACTACCTACCTACGACGCACAATTGTCGAGGTTCCCTTGAAATTGCTGGTATTTCTTTGTTTGCAAGTTTATCGAAGCAACCTAATACGCGCCCCCCGCTAAAGTAAATCCTGGATCCGCCCCTGTGTGATATATGGCAGTTTTGAGTTGGAAAAATTGTTTGATTTCATTTCTGCTCATCTTTGTTTTTTTTCTTTGAAAAAACTTCTCTTGTGGAAATGGAACTTCTTTGGAAGTTGTTTTCTGTTTAAGTAATTTGGTTAAAAAAAACAATTCGCTTCAACTGCCATCTATTCAAAATAGCTTGAAATTTTGCCAATATTGTAGCTTAATAGAATTTGAAAGATAAGCTGAAAAAAAAACTAATTACAATCCAAAAAAAATCCCAGAAAGGCCAGAAGCCCCTTAACTAGGAAAAAAGCTAACGCTACATATTAATCATTTGTAGGTTACTGAACTAGGCCTAGACAAAAAAAATAAGAAGTATTCCTCACGCGAATGCTCGCACGAAGACAGCCCATCTTCACATCACCTAATACCAACAACAAATTTCAATTTGTCAGTGACATAAAGAACCAACGCTGAATCATAAAAACAGCCCTCCATTAAATTTCCAATTTAAAACTATATTATTTAGAAAATTTTACAATCAACTGTTCTTCTTAAAAAAAAAAAAAAAAATCTTTTCATATGTATTAAAAGGAATTCATGTGCTTTTAAAGGAACCAAGGGCATGGGAGTTCCAAACCCCAACAGGAATAGATTTCCAGGCATACCCCACAGCAACGGTCAGACCAAGGTCTGAGCACACAGAGAGGGTGGAAGGAAGCTGATTATACCCTCTTGAATTTGAACTCCATATGGGTTGACTTCGCTCACTCGTTCAAACATGCCAGAAAAACATACTGGGAAATTTTCGTGGAAATAAAGGAATGCCATTGAACGCAGCAAAAGTGTATAGATATCCTTCAGCTTTAAGAGCTGGACAGGAGACATAAGCTGGACATAAGTGGTGGACTGGAGGAAGTTCACTGCTTTCCGCCGGAGATTACGAATGGGTAACAGTAGAAACGGAAAAGTAGACATTAAAGAGATTTCGGTGATTGGTTTTTTTTTAAAGGCAATCTACTATATCTCATTACAGAGATTATATGTAGTTTATAGGTTTCACGGAAAATTGACGATTCTTATGCGTAGGTTGGTATTTATAAACTACTTTGTCTCAAGGCGTGGGGATCAAGTCGTAGCTTTCGAGATTAAGCTTTTTTTCTCGTTATGGATTTTTCTTTTTTATGTCTCTTATTCGATACTCTATTCAACTAGAAATTTACTTGTATTTAGAATGAAATAATCTATTGCTAGCATAGACTTTAGATTTGAACAAAGAAATAAGTAATAATATGATTAGCTTTCGATAACACGTCACAGAAATAAACCAATATAATTTAAGCATAGTTTTGAAGATGGGGGGACGGAATAGCAATATCTCTTTGTTAACCCTTTACTGAAATAAAGATTCTCAATATAACATCGTAGCTTTTCAGCTAACTCTCCATCGGGGTTAAATGGGGGCTGCTTTTCAAGTTCATATTTAAGAAAAATTTCCCTTTCCTACATATTCTTAGCTGTATATATTCCTTCCCTTACGGGGTCTCTCATAGATAATGTACTAGCTGTAAGTGTGAGAAATTGAGTTTTACCTAAAATTAGATTGTTCTGCTTGATGCAACGAAATTGGCCGTATTCCAGATCATTCATATTATTTGAAATTTACCATGTATTTTTTTTTGTTGCTATAATAATGCCAACGATTAATATAATTCGTTAGAAGAATAATAAATGTAAGTGGCAATATGAGTTACTTAAAAGAGATTTCAATTAGGCAAACAATCAAAGAATGGCTCTCCACCTTATCTGATCAAAGCGTGAACTACCCCCTCCTCCCTTCTCTTAATCATACGAAAAATATGTAACCAGCATTGACTTGAATTACAGGTCATGCCCGTTTAAATTTCTTAAAGTCACTTTTAGATTGGTTGAACTGCAGATGAATTACAAGACAATGCCCAGCAGAATCCTATTGAAGTGGTTTAAGCATTTGCGCCATCTATTCACTTTGGAATTATAATTTTTTGTGACAAAGAAAAGTTTTGAAATAGATAGATAAATAGATGGATAGATTTTTATTTCATAGAAATATAAACCAACACAAATAATTAAATAAAGCCGACAGGGAGCTAAGCTCAAAAATAAGGCTATCAATTATGAAACTAAATTCAAATACACGAAAATAAAGATAAACCAAAAAACATCATAACATATAGAAGGAGAAGGACAAAGGAGGCTACCCTAGCATGGCAAATTCCAAAATAGTACTAAAAAAGCAAATTATCAAGTAGAATCACCCCGTCATTGAAGTTTAATAATATATTCTTTTAATTTAGTATTTAAAAGTGATCGGCTATTGAGATTTTTAAATGTAGTATTTATTTTAAGCCTAGTTGCTATAAAAGGGATTTGGTGTTTTATTGGAAATTTGTCTCTTTCATAGTTAACCGAAAGGATTCTATACGCTCCAAAACAAGCCGACGAAAAAGCGAGTGGGCGCATGGGGGTGACAAGAATATGTGATTCATAAAAATAACTCGCTGGTTACTGAATATCATAATGCCAGATAATAATTGCAAATCCTTAAGTTGACTAAGGTTTAATATATGAAAAAATAGAAATAAAGTTTTTGTTTCAGAAAGACTTTGAAGTCACGCAGGACGATGGAAGAATATACCTTACAGTTTCTTACGGCTTCATGTATTTTGTAAATAATGGAACAAAAACTTAGGTATGATTCTATTAAAGAATGATAAAAATTTTATATATTGAAAAAGGAAAAATATACTTTAACCAATTTAAACATCCTAAATTCTGGGGTAATTTCATACGGAGATGGTCAGCATGACTACAAAAGATAAAAGCTTATGAAGAATAATCCCCAAACATCTAATTGTCTTAAAACTTCTGATTCTACTCCCAGAAACAACTAACTCGTCAATCCCAACTTTAACTACTAGGGTATCCTTATAGGATAGACAATTCGGGATATGATTTATATATATCAAAAATAGTAACGGTCCAAGTATAGACCCCTGGGCACTTTAATATCATCCAGGGAGTTAGGCTGAGACAGATGGCCTTGGACTTCTACTTGGAATCCGCGATTTCGTAGATAGGTCTTTATTAAATACAATGCTCTTCCATGAATTCCAGATTTATTAAATTTTTCAAACAAAATGGAAAGACTTAGAGTATCAATACATTTTTTATATCGTAAAAAGTGTATGATACATAATTACCATTATTCAGTGAATCTTTAATTTTGAGTAAAAGGGCTGCAACTACTTGTTCAGCAGAACGAAATAGATGTTAAGAATTTTTATGATTTAGCGGTAGAATTTTTAGCATTTAAAAAAATCAAAAATCAGAACCCTAATTTCATATCTGAAAGAAGTTTTATGTCAATGGAAAGCTAAATTCCTGGAGTTTCTGATCAATGTCCTATAGAATGCCATGTTTTATGCAAAAACACCGTTTTCTTTTTTTGATTACAACAGAGATTTGTGCAAAAGGCCATTCCTGTATTGTTAATGAGCTAGTTGATCTGCTCCGGATTTCATAGAATATACATAAACGGGTTTGGTTTTTAACTTTAGTATCCAGAACGTCGTAGAGAAAAATCTTTCCACGCGTTCTTCTTCTTCATCGAAATTATATAAAAGGCTGTAATACTGAATGCATTTTAGGCCCAAACTCAAACCCATATCTTCGATTATTTTTTTAATAGACTTTTTTTTAACGAATTGTATTATATTATTAACCCTTATTTGGATAGGAGCCAAATAGGGGAGGAGAGGATCAGTTGTTTGGATCTGCTTTCTTTGATGAAATGTTACGGATATATTTTTGGGAGGAAGTTAAATTCCTCAACAATTTTACGTAACGTCTTCTGAAATTCTGCTAAAGAAATTTCTCTGAAGTTCATTGGCCTGGGTCAAGGGTAGAAAAGAATGTCAAATGGTTCTTAGAACATGTCACCTTCAATTTTATTTCCTAAGATGCCTACGCGGCTTAGAACATGTACAACACGTCCGGTACATTTGAGGATAGAATGCATTCCAGTGATGATTTGTAGTTGATTTCAGAGCAGATTGGTTTATGGTACAGAAAAATTGGATTCGAACCTTTTTAGTTTTTCTCAAATATCAAACAGTTCGTGGTAACGAACTGTAGTAAGGAGCGGCCCGGCTCAATAGTAAACGAAACTCTAAAAAACGGAATTTTGATGCTAAAATATACATCAAAAGAATCAGATTTCCATGCTGATTTTAAATATATAAGTTTCATTAAAGTTAGTCTTTGTCATCAAAAGTTAGGAGCCTGAAAATATTTGCCTTACTTTAGAAAATAGGGGAAAATACCCCCTAAAAGTCACAGAATCTTAACGAAAATCACACCATCGCATTCGGCGTATCAGAAAACCCTATAGCAAAATTTCCAAGCTCCTATCTACAAAAATGTGGAATTTCGTATTTTTTGCCAGAAGACAAATCACGGGTGCGTGTTTATTTGTTTGTTTGGTTTTTTTCTTTTCCCCAGGGGTCATCGTATCGACCAAGTGGTCCTAGAATGTCGCAAGAGGGCTCATTATAACGGAAATGAAAAGTTCTAGTACCCTTTTTAAGTGACCAAAAAAATTGGAGGGCACCTAGGCCCCTCCCACGCTCATTTTTTCTCCAAAGTCAACAGATCAAAATTTTGAGATAGCCATTTTGTTCCGCATAGTCAAAAACCATAATAACTATGTCTTTGGAAATGACTTACTCCCCCACAGTCCCTGGGGGAGGGGCTGCAAGTTACAAACTTCGACCAGTGTTTACATATAATAATGGTTATTGGGAAGTGTACAGTCGTTTTCAGGGGATTTTTTTTTTGTTTTGGGGGTGGGGTTGAGGGGAGGGGGCTATGTGGGAGGATTTTTTCTTTGAGAAATATGTCATGAGGGAACAGAAATTCAATGAAAAGGGCGCATGATTTTCTAAAATTACTATAAAAAAAAACAATAAAAAAATAAACATGGAAAAGTTTTTCAATTGAAAGTAAAGAGTAGCATTGGAACTTAAAACGAACAGAGATTATTACGCATATGAGGGGTTCTAATAATACTTTAGCATAAAGAGCGAGGTATTTAGGAGGAGATAAATACCTCGCTCTTTATGCTATAGTATTTTTAGTAATTTCAACTATTTATTCTACGGCCTTTCTGAATCAGGGGTCATTCTTAAAGAATTGGGACAAAACTTACTATTTAGTGTAAAGAACGAGGTATTAACGAGGGTACAAACCCCCTCATATACATAATAAAAATTAAAGAATATAAAAGTTTGTTACGTAAGTTAATTCGTATATTTTTTACTAATAAAAAAATTCGTTAAAAATAAAAATTTATAGTTGCCTTTTTATGTAACCGAAAAATTGCATGGCAACTAGGCCTCCTTTCCCGTCCCTTATTTCTCAAAATCGTCTGATCAAAACTAAGAGAAAGCCATTTAGCCAAAAAAGGAATTAATATGCAAATTTCATTTTAATAATTTATGTGTGGAGAGCCAAAATCAAACATGCATTAATTCAAAAACGTTCAGAAATTACATAAAAAAACTAGTTTTTTTAACTGAAAGTAAGGAGCGACATTAAAACTTAAAACGAACAGAAATTACTCCATATATGAAATGGGTTGTCCCCTCCGCAATCCCTCGCTCTTTACGCTAAAGTTTGACTCTTTGCCACAATTCTGCTTTTTAAAACAATTAAAAGCTTTAGCGTAAAGAGCGAGGGATTGTGGAGGGGACAACCCATTTCATACACGGAGTAATTTCTGTTCGTTTTAAGTTTTAATGTCGCTCCTTACTTTCAGTTAAAAAAACTAGTTTTTTTTATGTAATAACTGAACAAGAACGATTTGCTATGTAGCTCATATTTAGTATGTTGACACTCAAGTTCCGTGTCTTAATGCTTCCCTGCCTATCTTTGATTGGAGAAGACAAGCAAATTTAGCATAAAGGCTTAATTGTAATACCTTTTTAGTATTGGAATAAGGCAAGGATCAAAAAGTTTGTGGTAACGAATTGTAAGTAAGTAGCGTCTCGGCCCAATAGTAACCAAAACTATAAAAAAAGAAACTTCGATAACAATTAATGCATCAAAAGAATTAGTTTTTCATGCTGATTCCAAATATATAAAATTCATTATGTCTAATGGTGCTCATCAAAAACTACGAGGGTGAGAACATGTGCCTGATTTGCTATAATGAGGGAAACAATTTCTAAAGATCGAGTGACCTTAATGAAAACCGTTACATCAGATTCAGCATATCAAAGTGCTCTACTGTAGATGCTCCTATCTACGAAAATGTGGAATTTTGTCTGCTTTTTTGGCCAGAACCACGGATACGCTTGAGTTGCATTGTTTTTGTTTCAGGGGTGATTGTACTTAACCAACGGTCTCAGAAGATCAGAAGAGGGCTTATTCAAACAGAAATAAATAGCTCTAGTGCCCTTTTTAAGGGACCAAAATGATTGTTACGTAATGACGTCGTTCTCTTTTATTAAGTTACCACATCAATTAGGATTTGTGCAATAGGTTACTCTATTACATTTAATTTTACTCTTATTCTATTGTGAATAAAGTGTTTGATCTACTGTAAATTACATAGAATAAATACAAACAGGGTTGGTTTTAACTTTTTATTCCCAAAAATGCTATAATGAAAAATTTTCCATGATTTGTTCTTCTTTATCAACATTTTACACAAACATTTTATAAAAGTTGACATTTAACATTTTAAACATTTAACAAAAGTTGGTAATATTGAATGTAACATTAATTTCAAATCTATTTTTTGACTATTTTTTAATATGCTAGGAGCCGCACAAGAGAATTGTAAAAAAAAAAACATGGTCAACTATGAAACATCTAGCAAATATCCCAATTGACGGTGGATGGAGCTTGTTTATGGAGCCCCACTAGCTAAGGGCACGTGTTGAAGAAACAATTTGAGTTTTAAGAGAGCTCCCAAGGATTCGCAGAAGAAAGAATGTAATTGAACATTCAAACTTAGTTTTGGCCCAAAATTCAACCATTACGAATTTTGATTGAATCGAATCAACAGAATCGATCAATATAGAGTGGAATATAAATCGAACTCTCTCAAAATGACATGTTACTTTTATTGAAATTCCAGCAGCAAAATTTCTCTGGATGTTCATTTTTCGGGGTCAAGGGTGGAAAAGGGATGTCACATGGTTCTTGGAAAGTGACACCAGCAATTTTATTTCCTTTAATGCCTACGTGGATAAGATAAGATGAAGCCATAAATCTTAATTTTTTAAATATTTGTATTCGGTTCGGTACGTTTAAGGATACAATATACTGCTGTGCTGATTTTGATTCTAGTGCAGATTGATTTGCGGTGCAGAGAAATTGGATTCGGGTCTTTTTCACTTTTCGGCTAATATTATTGACCAGGAACGACTTATTGTATAGTTCATACTTGGATTACTTGGTATGTTGATATTCAAGTTTAGTTTCTTAACGTTTCCGGTCTGACTCTGGTATGTGAATACCATAGATAAGACTTAAATTAAGATTTTTATTTTCGCATTCACAAATAAATAAATAAACTAAACGAAACTTTCACACTGGAGAATACCCATGAGGTTTTCCGGTCGCACGAAAGTCCGCGTAACTAAATATCTTTTAACACAACTATTTTTGAGATATAGACGTATTGTTATATACATTTAAAATTGTAAATCTATGGTGAATACGAATAAATTTAGCAGAAGGAAGGTGACACCTTTTTGATATTGGAATGAGGCAAGGATCAAACAGTTCGTGGTGATGAACTGCAAATAAGGAGCGACTTGGCTCAACAGTAAAAGAAACTCTACAGAAATAATATTTGGTAACGATTAATACATCAAGAGAATTGACTTTTTATGCTGATCCCAGACATATAAAACTCCAGTGTTACCTATCAATCGCTACGAGCCTTAGAAAACTCGCTTGATTTTCGAAAAAGGGTGAAACGCTTCCAAAAAGTTAAGTGATCTTTTTGAAGATCAACCACAATATTCAGCATAACAGAGAACCCTACTATAGAGGCTTCAATTTTTTATATGCAAAAATCCTGGAATTCCATATCTTTGCCAGAAGAAAGATCACAGATGTATGTGTATTCGTTTTTTGTTGTTGTTTTTCCCCAGGGGCGATCTTATCGAGACAATGGTCCTAGATTCGAGACCATTCGAGTTTTAAGACCTAGAAGATTTTGATTGGGTATATTCAGAGGACAACTAGCCCCCCCCCCTTCTATGCCCATTTTCCTCCGAAGACATTCAATTGAAATTTTGAGATATCCATTTGGTTCAGCATAGTTGAAACATCCAATAACTATGCCTCTGGGGATGCTATGACCCCCACAGTCCTTGGGGATAGGGCTCTAAGTTATTCGGTTTGCCCATTACTTACATATAGGATTTGTTACTTGGAAATAAATGGAAACGGATTTTCCATGGGGAGGAAAGCTGAGTGAGGGATTTAGGAGGAAGCAGCCCCCTCATATACGGAATAATTTTTGTTTGTTTTATGTTTTGATGCTGCTCATTAATTTCATTCGAAAAAACTTGTTTCACGGTTGTTTGTTTTTATTTAATTTTTAGTCTGAGAAGTCTCGGGCCACATGTTTAGGCTCAAAGCCCCCGATTTCCATAGTGTCTTCCAAATCGACTTGTACCTTTTAATTACTTTTTTTCAAGGGGAATGATCCATGTAAACTAAGTAAATAAATTACAAAACTCCCTAACAATTCAAACAAGGCAACAATTTACGAAAGAAAACAACAACATGACAGGCCTAGAAATATAACTGAATAGAATACATCAAGTAAAATAAGAAAATGTAAAAAAAAACGGAAAATTTTTGGGAAAAAAGGAACAGCAAATGGGTGGGCCCTAGTTGCCCTCCAATTCTTTTGGTCATCTAAAAGGTCATCTAGAACTTTCAATTCCTGTTTGAATGAGCCCTCTCGCAATATTCTAAGACCGCTGGGTGAATACGATTACCCTTGGGAAGAAAAAAAATGAAAAAAAAAAAGATAATAAAAAAATAAACTCGCATCTGTGATCTTTCTTCTGGCAAAAAATACAAAATTCTTCGTTTTTGCAGATAGGAGCTTGAAACCTCTATAGTATGATTTTTTGATACGCTGAATCTGATAATGTGTTTTTCATTAAGATTCTATGACTTTTAGGGTACGTTTCTACCTTTTTTCGAAAATGAGGCAAACATTATCAGGCTCGTAACTTTTGATAGGTAAGATTAAACTTGATGAAACTTATATGTTTGAAGTCATCATAAAAATCCAATTTTTTGCATGTGTCTATTGGTATCAAATTTTTGTTTTTTAGAGTTTCGGTTATTATTGCGCTGGGTCACTCCTTACTTCAGTTCGTTACCAATAACTGTTTGAAAGAAGAGGGGCTTGTTCAAGACCTATTTAAAATAATTATCATATGAAAATAAGAGGAATGTAAAGACAGAGGAGGGAAAGAGTTAGATAGAGATGGGTAGAACATATTGAGAATATTCTAAACTGCGATAGAATTACAGGAAAAGCTATAGAAAAGAATTAGAAAGTTTGTTGCACTTTGAATATGAAGAAAGATTTATTTTGTGAGAAAGAATTAGTAACAGTGTTAAAAGGACTAAAAAATAAGTAGGCCCAAGGTACCACACGTACCACAAGGTACCACACGATTTTTCAAAAAGGGAAAGTGCCTAGCCATTTTACGAAAACTATAATTAAACCTCGGAAGAAAAAGGAGACAAGAGTGAGTGTGATAATTATAAAACCATTAGCATGTTTTCTCTAGGTACAAATTACTTAGTATGACGATGCTTTTGAGACATTGACATGCTGAAGGACGACTAAACATATTTTGTTTTTGCATGGTTAATAACTGAGAAGTGCCCTAATCAACATCAACAGAGAAACATCAACAGAGGTAAATCATGAAACAGCACAACTAAGCATCCTAAATCTTACGTTTCAAACAAAAAACTTCCAAAATACACTTGGGAACACCAGCAAAGCTAATAGAAAAAACCAAACCATGAAACAACACAACTAAGCATCCTAAATCTTACGTTTCAAACAAAAAACTTCCAAAATACACTTGGAAACACCAGCAAAGCAAATAGAAAAAAACCAAACCATGAAATAACACAACTAAGCATCCTAAATCTTACGTTTCAAACAGAAAACCTCCAAAATACACTTGGAAACACCAGCAAAGCTATTAGAAAAAACCAAACCATGAAACAACACAACTAAGCATCCTAAATCTTACGTTTCAAGCAAAAAAACTTCCAAAATACACTTGGAAACACCAGCAAAGCTAATAGAAAAAACCAAACCATGAAACAACACAACTAAGCATCCTAAATCTTACGTTTCGAACAAAAAACTTCCAAAATACACTTGGAAACACCAGCAAAGCTAATAGAAAAAACCAAACCACGAAACAACACAACTAAGCATCCTAAATCTTACGTTTCAAACAAAAAACTTCCAAAATACACTTGGAAACACCAGCAAAGCTAATAAAAAAAAAAAAAACCATGAAACAACATAACTAAGCATCCTAAATCTTACGTTTCAAACAAAAAACTTCCAAAATACACTTGGAAACACCAGCAAAGCAAATAGAAAAAAACCAAACCATGAAACAACACAACTAAGCATCCTAAATCTTACGTTTCAAACAAAAAACCTCCAAAATACACTTGGAAACACAGGCAAAGCTAATAGAAAAAAACAAACCATGAAACAACACAACTAAGCATCCTAAATCTTACGTTTCAAGCAAAAAACTTCCAAAATACACTTGGAAACACCAGCAAAGCTAATGGAAAAAACCAAACCATGAAACAACACAACTAAGCATCCTAAATCTTACGTTTCAAACAAAAAACTTCCAAAATACACTTGGAAACACCAGCAAAGCTAATAGAAAAACCAAACCATGAAACAACACAACTAAGCATCCTAAATCTTACGTTTCGAACAAAAAACATCCAAAATACACTTGGAAACACCAGCAAAGCTAATAGAAAAAACCAAACCATGAAACAACACAACTAAGCATCCTAAATCTTACGTTTCGAACAAAAAACTTCCAAAATACACTTGGAAACACCAGCAAAGCTAATAGAAAAAGCCAAACCACGAAACAACACAACTAATCATCCTAAATCTTACGTTTCAAACAAAAAACTTCCAAAATACACTTGGAAACACCAGCAAAGCTAATAAAAAAAACAAAACCATGAAACAACACAACTAAACATCATAAATCTTACGTTTCAAACAAAAACTTCCAAAATACACTTGGAAACACCAGCAAAGCTAATAGAAAAAACCAAACCATGAAACAACACAACTAAGCATCCTAAATCTTACGTTTCGAACAAAAAACTTCCAAAATACACTTGGAGACACCAGCAAAGCTAATAGAAAAAGCCAAACCACGAAACAACACAACTAAGCATCCTAAATCTTACGTTTCAAACAAAAAACTTCCAAAATACACTTGGAAACACCAGCAAAGCTAATAAAAAAAACAAAACCATGAAACAACATAACTAAGCATCCTAAATCTTACGTTTCAAACAAAAAACTTCCAAAATACACTTGGAAACACCGGCAAAGCAAATAGAAAAAAACCAAACCATGAAACAACACAACTAAGCATCCTAAATCTTACGTTTCAAACAAAAAACCTCCAAAATACACTTGGAAACACCAGCAAAGCTAATAGAAAAAAACAAACCATGAAACAACACAACTAAGCATCCTAAATCTTACGTTTCAAGCAAAAAACTTCCAAAATACACTTGGAAACACCAGCAAAGCTAATAGAAAAAACCAAACCATGAAACAACACAACTAAGCATCCTGAATCTTACGTTTCGAACAAAAAACTTCCAAAATACACTTGGAAACACCAGCAAAGCTAATAGAAAAAAACAAACCATGAAACAACACAACTAAGCATCCTAAATCTTACGTTTCGAACAAAAAACTTCCAAAATACACTTGGAAACACCAGCAAAGCTAATAGAAAAAGCCAAACCACGAAACAACACAACTAATCATCCTAAATCTTACGTTTCAAACAAAAAACTTCCAAAATACACTTGGAAACACCAGCAAAGCTAATAAAAAAAACAAAACCATGAAACAACATAAATAAGCATCCTAAATCTTACGTTTCAAACAAAAAACTTCCAAAATACACTTGGAAACACCAGCAAAGCAAATAGAAAAAAACCAAACCATGAAACAACACAACTAAGCATCCTAAATCTTACGTTTCAAACAAAAAACCTCCAAAATACACTTGGAAACACCAGCAAAGCTAATAGAAAAAAAAAAACCATGAAACAACACAACTAAGCATCATAAATCTTACGTTTCAAACAAAAAACTTCCAAAATACACTTGGAAACACCAGCAAAGCTAATAGAAAAAACCAAACCATGAAACAACACAACTAAGCATCCTAAATCTTACGTTTCGAACAAAAAACTTCCAAAATACACTTGGAAACACCAGCAAAGCTAATAGAAAAAACCAAACCATGAAACAACACAACTAAGCATCCTAAATCTTACGTTTCAAACAAAAAACTTCCAAAATACACTTGGAAACACCAGCAAAGCTAATAGAAAAAAACAAACCACGAAACAACACAACTAAGCATCCTAAATCTTACGTTTCGAACAAAAAACTTCCAAAATACACTTGGAAACACCAGCAAAGCAAATAGAAAAAAAACAAACCATGAAACAACACAACTAAGCATCCTAAATCTTACGTTTCAAACAAAAAACCTCCAAAATACACTTGGAAACACCAGCAAAGCTAATAGAAAAAACCAAACCATGAAACAACACAACTAAGCATCCTAAATCTTACGTTTCAAGCAAAAAACTTCCAAAATACACTTGGAAACACCAGCAAAGCTAATAGAAAAAACCAAACCATGAAACAACACAACTAAGCATCATAAATCTTACGTTTCAAACAAAAAACTTCCAAAATACACTTGGAAACACCAGCAAAGCTAATAGAAAAAACCAAACCATGAAACAACACAACTAAGCATCCTAAATCTTACGTTTCGAACAAAAAACTTCCAAAATACACTTGGAAACACCAGCAAAGCTAATAGAAAAAAACAAACCATGAAACAACACAACTAAGCATCCTAAATCTTACGTTTCGAACAAAAAACTTCCAAAATACACTTGGAAACACCAGCAAAGCTAATAGAAAAAAACAAACCATGAAACAACACAACTAAGCATCCTAAATCTTACGTTTTGAACAAAAAACTTCCAAAATACACTTGGAAACACCAGCAAAGCTAATAGAAAAAAACAAACCATGAAACAACACAACTAAGCATCATAAATCTTACGTTTCAAACAAAAAACTTCCAAAATACACTTGGAAACACCAGCAAAGCTAATAGAAAAAAACAAACCACGAAACAACACAACTAAGCATCCTAAATCTTACGTTTCAAACAAAAAACTTCCAAAATACACTTGGAAACACCAGCAAAGCTAATAGAAAAAACTAACCATGAAACAACACAACTAAACTTCCTAAATCTTACGTTACAAACAGAAACTTCAAAAATACACTTGGAAACACCAACAACACTAATACATACAATCTAAACAACGAAACAGCAATACTAAACAACTTCTTCTAAATTACCCTTTGAAACACTAACAAAGAGAAGCCAAACTATGAAACAACACGACTAAACATCCTAAATCTTACGTTACAAACAGAAACTTCCAAAATACACTTGGAAACACCAACAACACTAATACATACAATCTAAACAACGAAACAGCAATACTAAACAACTTCTTCTAAATTACCCTTTGAAACACTAACAAAGAGAAGCCAAACTATGAAACAACACAACTAAACATCCTAAGTCATATGTTTCAAACGAAAACTTCTAAATAAACTTGGAAACACTAAAACAGCTAACACAAACAAGCTAAATCATGAAACAGCACAACAAAACACCCTAAATCATACGTTTCAAACATAAAATATCCAAAATACACTTGTAAATACCAACTAAGCTAACACAAACAAGCTAAACCAGGAAACAGGACGACCAAACATATTTTGTTTTTGCATGGTTAATAATTGAGAAGTGCATTAAAAACGTCTTTGGTCCTCAGAGTAATATATTAGGATATAACCTTTGATTTTGTTGTTAGAAGAGCTTTAGCAAAGGTCTTTTTTCTTATAGGGTACACCAGACAAATATATTAAAGTAAATTTATGCTATGTACGAGAATAGTACTGCTGTGGTTTAGGAAATGAAGTTCCTAAACCACACAGGGTGATTCTAAACAACAGGGGTGATCGTATCGAACCAGTGGTCCTAGAATTTTGCAAGAGGGCTCATTTGAACGGAAATTAAAAGTTTGACTCTTTCTCGCAACTATACTTTATAAAACAATAAAACAAGAACTTCAGCGTAAAGAGCGGGGTGTTGAGGAGGGGACAGCCCCTTTCATATACGAAATAATTTCTGTTCAATTTAAGTTTTAATGTCGCTCCTTACTTTCAGTTAGAAAGAACTTTTAATTTAATACTCTATAATCTAAAACTACTCTGATAGCTATTCTTTTTTTAATTGCAGAATCTGGAGGCGTTAAATATCTCGGTGTTTGATGAACATTTTCACCAAAATCGTTATTTTTTAATAGCGTCCGTCCAATACTTCGCCATTGCTCGATAAAACTGAAGAAGTTCCAGTTTTATTTTTCTCTAGTAGGCTATTTTTTGTTGTTTGTAATTCCTTTACTCTTTTCAATTTTGACAGAGTTTTTTCATTACCTTTCAAAAAGTGATTGTCTCTATTCTTTGATACCTATCAAAAACCAGCGAGAGAACGTTGAAATATCGACGTTTTTTCTGCGTTAGTAAAAGTGTCATGTTCATAAGACTATTCCGCTTCATGAAATGTAATTAAACTAATAAAAAAGATTTTTCAACTAAAAATAATGATCAACTTTAAAACCTAAGGTAAACTAGAACTATCCTGTATGTAAGGGGGGGCAGCACCCTCCCGAATTTCTCACTCATTAAGCAAAAGTTTTTTAGTGCATTAAAATCCTTTTTTTCAAATTGAATGGCCCTTAAAGTGCTATTAAATAATTTGGACAGAAGTCTAGCTTTAGAGTAAGAGCAAATAGTTAAGTATTAGATGACCCCCTCCTCATATAAGGAATAATTTCCGTTCATTTTATGTTTCAAAGATTCTCCTTGCTTCCAGTTAAAAAACTAGTTTTTAAACCTAATTTCTGATTAAAGATAAAGTACTTTTAGGTGATGTTTTTTCTTTATGGTTTGGGAGGGGGAAGCTGGTTACGGTCTATAATTAGGCACCTAAAAAACTGGGTTCCTCTTTTTTAGACCAATGTTTACATTGAGTCTAAAAGTTCTCAAATATGTGAAATGGCTGCACAAAAAGTATTAGCGACGATCAAATTCGGAAAAATGGTAATTTATTCCCGAGAAATTTCCCCGATATTAGTATTAGTTTTAAAAAAGAGACCTTTTTAATTAAAATAGGTCTTTCAGGAAAACTTGAAAGAGTGGCCTGTAAAACACAAGTACCAAGTACCAAAAATTATTTTGGTTTGAAATGTTTCCACCCTGTGTATTTTCCTTATTACGCTATCCCATTTGGTGCTTACATCCAAACTAGCCTATAACCCCTCAACCATTACTACCTCAATAAACAAACAACCAGACTTCATGTCACCTTTTGCAAATAACAGTAGCGGAAATTACAAGGGCTTCAACAATGTATCAAATACCATTAAATCCTCCTTGTCTAATTAATTTTGATCATTTTTCAGAAAAACTTGTTGCTAAGAAATAAAAAGGAGTATTATTTCGGCATCGCACTGATAAAAGCCTGTCGTCCGCTCTCGCCTTGCAATGGGTCTCCATCGAGTAGTCTATGTTCCTGTTATTGTGCGTTATACATCTCTAGATGTGGAGTATTGGAAAATTCTTTCTATGGCCGAACGAAAAAAGATCAGATATGCGCAAGTCCGCCCCAGGGAATATGCCATTAGCACGGAGCTACTTGCAAGAGCCATGCTTGGTAAGAGCTCAGTTATATTATTACAGCCAATACATACTATAAAAGTGCGATTTACTTATTTTCAGGAACTAACTTTTTAAAACTGATTATTTTTATCATCGTGCAAGACGGACTTAAAGTGACAGTGAATTAATTAAAGGTCATACAACCTTCAAATCAAGTGCTTACGAATATAGACTTTGCTGCAATCCGGGGGGATAAGTAGGCTACATCCACCTAAACACGTAGGGTACGACTATATGGCGTGTCTAGAACCCTGAGCTATGAAAGAAAATTTGTAAATTTTTGATTCATTTATTGTTGACATAGCTAAGAAATACATACACCTCTAGAATCAATAACTTATTCCTGAATCCAAAGATAAAAATACTTTCCGTCGCAAATTTACACCCCCCCCCCAACCCTAATTGACAAATGTATACCCTGAACCGTAAATATGCAATGAGTTTTCAATCGTTTTAATATACCGTCACATCAATTTAATGCATGGATTCAGTCACATATACATTTGAGGGTATACATTTGATCATTGGGGGAGAGGGGGTAAGCACAGCTGTAACGGAAATGAACGTTATATTTGGATTCAGTTATGAAATTCTGATTTTTAAAAGTGTGCCTAATTCATAGCTATCTTTTTACCAGAAATCATCTTACCTGCCTTTCTTTTATTCACTGATTGACATGAATTTAAACAACAATTTTTGTAATTTTAGCATTAATATTTTTCATCTAGCCCATTAATTTTTACTGAAATTATTCAGACTTATGTTCGTTTTAGTCATTTTTTTTAAATCTTTTAAAATTAGGAAATCTTACAGTTAATACCTTTTCAATGATTTGGAAGACTATTGAGAAATTGTGATTTAAACTTAGCCTCTATACTCCATCTTAGTCACGGAGGCTTTTGATCCCTAACAAACAAACAAAAAAACATACCTCTTCCTTTGCCAGTAAACAATGAGACAGGGTGGCAGGCTAGGGTTCCATAGTACGAATGACTAAGAAAAGCCCTTGTAAATAACCTTCGAATTTATTTTTGCTACTTGTCAAGAAAATAATGCGAAGTCTTTCAGGTGATCATTTTGCCGGTACTCATTTCGTGACATTTGCAATTCTGAGATAATGCCGAGTGGGTCCATTTTCAAAAATCGTGTAAACCAGGTGGCGAAAATGTAACCCTAGGAGGCACGACGTATTGTGAGTGTGCTATTATGCGAGGTGTGGCAAAAAAATATTACTTGGAGATATACGCCTGATAGCTAAGAGTGGGTGACCCCTTAGTATTATCATAAGATTTTGCAAAACACGTTTTCCATACGACTAACCCAAGGATGACTAAAATCAAAGCTCTTGCATAACATACTACCTTCGCTATTTTTAGTCACCAACAAAAATATAATATCTTCCTCCACATTAAGAATTTGGGTTCATAATTTCTTGGCGTCATGAAAAAAAAAACAGTCTTTCGTCGCAACAACTCTTGGTTTACACAGAAACAACTGCTGGAATAGGGATTATTCTTGAACCGTATTAGTGGGCAATGTTATCACCAATGTTAAAGCAGGTCGTCCTTGCCTGGGTTGGGAGGATGTCATAAATAATGATTTAAAGGAAATGGGAACTTCCTGGGAGAGTGTAAAGAGGGAGGCTTTGAATAGATTAGGTTGGAGGAGGAGCATGCGTAGCTGTGTTGGCCTAAGACGGCTTGGTGCTCCAGTGAGTTATTAGAAGTAGTAGTTGTAGCAATTATCGCCGTTTTGCCCCCATACAATTGTCTCATCTATGAATGTTGCGGTTGCTTAGAAGTAATTGCAAATTTCCCGACAAAAGCAGCATTTTTCAAAATATTCTTTATAAATATTCCTTTACAAAGTAACTAAAAGCGCTTGAATTGGAATATACATTATACAAAACAAGGGAAAACAATGAGGAAATTTGTGAAGACAGTACATACAGCCAAAGCGGATATTTCGGCTATATATGCAACAGCCGTCATAATAGAAAACACAAAGGATAAAGGATAAAGATCCTCCTTAGCCTTTGCTCTGGTGGATCTGAAACTGAAATCGACGTCTCAGTTGCTGGGTCTTTTCTACAGTAGCGAGACAAATAGCAACCTAGTTGCCCAAAGTTTCTGCGTCAGGGATCGAACCCCAGGCCCTGTATTGCCAAACAGAGCATTAATCTACTGTGCCACAACAGGGTAATAGAGAACATACTTACCCCCCCCCCAGAAAAAAAAAAACATCGATAAAAGAAAATTTCAAACTAAAACCATAAAATAGATAAGCTTTGTCGCTAATATTCTTAGTTCCCTTTTTGACTTTCGCCCCTAAGACGCCACCTGCTTTTTTACGAACTATTTACCCAAAATTATTCCATCCATCCTTTACATTGTCAAATTTTAGACTCCAGTTTCATATCCGACCGTTCCTTGAAAGTTTCTCTTAAATTCTCCTCCCGGAGTCTATCAATATCATATCCTCCATGAAGATGGTTACCCTTCCTAAATTTCACCTTTACAATAATTATAGACACTATTATATGGTGATATTGACTTTTACCATCAATAACAACACTCCTATATAGGCTACCATGGTTTCTTGTATCAATCCTGCCAGTCTTTGATTTGCACTAGCACAATCAATAAGGTTGGCCGTCTTACCATCATATGGGCACCATGCTAGCTTGTAGACCACGTTATTACCAAATACTGTAATGGTTGTGACTAGATTGTTATACCTACAAAATTCCAGCAGGCTATAACTGTTGATATTTTCATTCCTGCACCAAATTTACCTGGCCTGGGATACCATCTATCCCTATTTCTACCAACCAACACTTCAAAATCTCCTAATAAAAATGCCATAAATCTACCTGGGATCCTGTGTATTTGTTCCTGTCCCTGTGAAATTCAGCTGAATCACTACTATCTCCATCAGTCGGTCCTACATGGACATGTACTGCTAGGACTGATACCTTGCACTCATTAATTGTAAAATGAGCAACCAGAATTCTATTTCTTATTTCTTCCCTTCCGAAGCAAGACTCAGCAGCTTCTTTATTCATCATGGACCCGATCCCTTGCCTATGAACCCCATCCTTCCTGCCCAAGTGAATAAATTCTATATTACCTAACTTCATTCTTCCTATCCCCTGGGATATAGTTTCTGAAACTCCTAATAAGTCAAGTTTAAAACGTCCAATTTCGTCAGTCAAAATGTCAATACGGTAGCTGTTTTTTAAAAAATTGCAAATATATCATATTTAAAGGGGGCAGCAAGAAACCAACGCTCCCTACATTCATTTCTGACCATATAGATTACTCATACGATTGGTCCTATAATTCCTTATTCTGCAGGTGGATGGGGTCCTTTGTGTTTTAATTGGACAAAACCTCAGCAGGCTATACCTAAAATAGACGTTCATTCGGTATGCCAATTTCACTTTTTTCTTTTTTGATGAAAATCTTTAAATAAGCATTTCCAATCTGGCTACTGAATCCTCCCGTTAAAGTTGGTGCCTAGGATTCCCAGTTATACTGCCATAGTACTATTATTGAATACAGATTGATTAAAGATCGAGAACATATGCTCTTTTGATTATGATTGTGAACTTTTTATATAATTGTTTTATATATGGTTATAAAATTCTACGGTGATTTATTTCCTTGTTTGGTGGAAGGCGGTGAAAAAGAAAATAGTGACGGATTTTTTTTTTATTCGAAATAAGTGAAGTTTGGGAATTGTATTGTTATTTAATTTAAAATAATTGATTTATTATTTCTCATTTATAGCTAATCAATCATTGATTTTATTACTTTATTACTCAGATGTATGAATTCTTTTTACATCCGAACGTTGCATAAAATATTATCTTTGTCAAAAAAAAGTCCATATCCATAAATACTGAGGTAAAAGAGTTAATGATTTTTCATAGCACTTTATTAAATGTATTTAGCATACATATAACTACGGGACGCAACTTCTGACGTGGATACGCATTTATAATTTTTTTTATTGTTATTTATCAAACCAAAAATTTTTTTTTTCGTCGCCATTCTTTAATTTTTTGGGTTAAACTTAATGCCCGTAGTCACGAAATTCCACTGTTTGAAGGTTCGAATATGGCTGGCCGTAATTTTCACCTGTATTTAAGTTGTGACTTCCACGTGATTTTCTATATTCAATGCTCTACTACAGCACCTGAGTAAAAAAAAAAAAATACTTCATGGTCAAATAGCTCTTTTAAACCAAATTTCTATTTTTTTCTTCGGCTTTAATTTATCCTACTGGGCATGTCACGACTACAGGTTTTGATACCTGTTTTACCAGTTGCCAATTGCCGTAGCCGAACCCAAAAAGCTTAGAAGCAGACCCTCTATAAAATCCTGCCGTGTGTTTTAAGCAACATATAACCTTTACAGGTGTATTTTGAATATAGTACAATCTAATATAAGGTTATATGTAATCCATAGTCTCAAAGAAAAATTAGAAAGACATATGGAGCACTTGCCCGAGTCAGAGGTAGTTCAACCGAAGTACACTAGGCCACCTTTATAACGCTTTCTTTGGCCTAAATATTTTCTTTTTGGCCCCTATGTGGTCTTTCTTCTCCATGGAGAAAAAAGTTCCATTAATCTGGTGTATTTTAAATTTGCAGAGCTTACGATTACGATTGGGGTATAGGAACAGCAGAATGTCATTAGTATTTAGTATATTTATTATAATTTGTAAAATGGAAGGTGTTCATAACGTTTCCTTCGTAGGAATAATAAAATTCTTAACTTTCCAATGGTATCGTTAATTAGCTAGGTCCATTACTTGTCATGTCCTTCTAATAAATATATTCTGTATTATGTTAAATTGTTTGTATTTCTTACTCTTTTTATGATTATGTTTGTTACAATTTTTCTTTCTTTATTTCTCGCATTTTATTAGTTTTTTTTTCCAGTCTGTCTTGTTTTGTTTGTTTTTTTTTCCTTTGTTTCGCTCCCATTTACTCCTCTTTTCAGAATTTTTATAATATTTGTTATAGGTTTTAAATAAATTGTTATTATTAATATATATATACTAGCTGTTGGGGTGGCGCTTCGCGCCACCCCAACACCTAGTTGGTGGGGGCGCTTTGCGCCCCCCCAAGCTCCCCCGCGCGCGTAAGTCGTTACGCGCCATATTAGTTACGCGCCATTGTAGTTGTCTCCCTATGTCCAACCTGTGAATATAGATATATATATATATATATATATATATATATATATATATATATATATATATATGTTTTTAACTACGTAAAACTTGCGAATATACAACATTCTTTGCTGTCCAATTGTCTGTGCATATAAATAGATTGTCAGGTTTACCGACTCTTGAACATGCAACATATAATGGTCCATGGGAAAACAATCCGTATTCAGATCTATACCTCATGATTCTAATGATTGCTCTTGAGCTTTGTTGATGGTGATTGCTAATCGACGATTCCCTGTGTCGCCGTCGTCATTTATATATCCCCCTGTGCCCCCCGGCGTCCCCGTTGTATTTGTGTCCCTGTGTCCCCGGTGTCCCGGTCATCATTTGTGTCCCGGTGTCCCGGTCTGTATATACATTCGTTTTTGAATTGGTCTTTTTTTTAGGTTTTAGTTTTTTACCTTTTTTTTAGTTTTTTTAGTTATACCTCATGATTCTAATGATTGCCTTTGAGCTTTGTTGATGGTGATTGCTAATCGAACATTCCCTGTGTCCCCGTCGTCATTTATATATCCCCCTGTGCCCCCCGGCGTCCCCGTTGTAGTTGTGTCCCTGTGTCCTGGTCGTCATTTATATTCCCTGTGTCCCGGTCGTCATTTGTATCCCGGTGTCCCGGTTTGTATAGGCTATACATTCGTTTTTGAAATGGTATATGATGAAATAAATTTTTGTATTTTTCCCCTTTTTTTCTTTTTATTTTTTTTTTGGTTTTTACTTTTTTTTAGTTTTTTTAGTTTTTTTTCTTTTTTCTTTTTATTTTTTTTTATTTTTATTTTTTAGTTTTGTTTTTCTCCTTTATTTTTCATTTTTTTTTCCTTTTTTTATTTTTTTTCTTTTTTAGTTTTTTTAGTTTTTTTATTAGTTTTTAGTTTTTTTTCTTTTTAGTTTTTTTGTAGTTTTTACCTTTTTTTAGTTTTTTTTAGCTTTTTTTTACTTATGTCCTGGTCGTCATTTATACTCCCTGTGTCCCGGTCGTCATTTGTGTCCCGGTGCTTTGTTGATGGTGATTGCTAATCGAACATTCCTTGTGTCCCGGTCGCTTTCTCTTTGAGTGTCCCGCGTCATTTATATTCTCTATGTGCCGGTGTCCCGGTCGTCATTTGTGTCCCGATCTGTAATTTCGTCAGTCGAAAACATGACGTCAGTCAACACAGAAACATGACGTCACCTGATCCACAGACAGACAACTTATTTTTATATATATATATAGTATGTGTATTACAGGCTATATAATATAAATAAAATAGGCATATTCATAATATAATGTAGGGTTGTTTTGACCTGATCATTTGCAATCTGTTGCATCTGCGCTTTAAAGTTGGAATTTGGAGCGAAAAGATGTGGTTGAAGCCAGATTTTCATGAATGGGTCTCAAATTGACGTGGTTATACATTATAAATTAAAAAAGATAAGATGAAATTTCAAATGAAATTGAAATAAAATATAAATAATCATACAATAGACAGACGCGAATTGAAAAAGGAATAAAATAAGCAAATGTTTTACCCAATTTTGACCAAAATCCAATTCGTAAGTGTTAAAATGTTTCAAATTCAAATACAGTCTGCTATCACTTGATGAATGTCACTGTCACTTGTCACTGATGAAAACATCAGTGACATCTGATGATGTCACTGATGAAAACATTGTCAGTGATGTCACTTATCATTGTCACTTGATGAAAACAGAGAAAAATAGTATGGCTGGAAGCACACTGTAAAAAATTAATTTAACTTTTCATTAATAAAAAATTAATTAAAATTAATATTTTTCCCAGGGATCCTGTCAGCAGAAAGCATGGAAATGGCTTACATGTATTTTTTTGTTTATTTTTAAACCCTTTTATGGAAGAATACCTATTTACACACACGGTTGGGAATAAATAAGATGACAGGATAGGAAATATATACATTGAGAATTCCAACTTCAGATTAATACAGTGCCCCTAAGATTTTCTACAGTAACCTACATCTTCCATGCGTGAAAAGTATACTAGCAGTCCCTCTATATAATCCCACTTTGTGTATCCCCGCTCATACAAAAAAAGCGGAATAATGGAAAAAAGAAACGAAAAAACGAGAACACTTCCACACCAGAGAAGAAAAACAAACACCGACTTCTTAATTCCAACCCGTAGATAAGGTGCAAAGACACAAAGTCGCACAATGATTCAGTTGCCATTTTCTCTGTATCTATTTAAGAGGATGATATAATGTCAATCGGGTTCACTGTATTTTGGGATCTTAGAACGAACGCGTTTCTTTGATGAAGCGGTTCAAATTTTTGCAGTAAACAAACTCGTGTTTTAGCTTCTCAGTTTGAGTGAACCAATTCCATATTATATATATATATATATATATATATATATATATATATATATATATATATATATATATATATATATATATATATATATATCGGCAGCAAAAACAGCAGGCGATGGAGAGCAACTGGTGCCAATAGCTTTGCAAGAATCTTCGTGTTCATTCTAAACTTTAAAGAGGACAAGTTTACAGTAATTTAACGAATGCTTTGATAATTTTCCGAATTTTCAGTAAATGTGAACTTCCAGTATCTTGTCCGTAAGTTATTACCAGATACTTCATAGATTTTTCGGGGTAGTTTTTCTTCGTTCGACCTCTACATACAAATTTTAACTGCTTTGCTGGTGACTTGCCTAAGGAGTAAATTCCAAAAACTCAGTCTTTAAGTGTGTTAACTCATATTATTCCCTTGTAAGGATAAATGTAAGGATAAAGTTTTTTTGCTTTAACATTTTTATGTTCCAATATTCCCTTGTAAAGAAGCAACGTTGCAACTTAATATTAGTAAGTCGTCCGTATACAAAAGCGGATCAAGGTCGCAAAGATTGATGCTAAATCCTCCAACAATATTTGATGGGAAGTGAAATAATTTTTACATCGAAGTAAAAAGTGAGTAACGAGCAATTTTTTTTTTTGCAATCTATTGGTTCATTCCTGGACTTGACCATTTTACCCCTAGACTGCTGATTTATAGTTGACCTATATTCATATTAAATAAAAAAAACAAGTTTTTTTAACTGAAAGTAAGGAGCGACAGTAAAACTTAAAACGAACAGAAATTACTTCGTATATAAAAAGAGGCTGCTTCCTCATCAACGCCTCGCTCTTTACGCTAAAGTTTGACTCTTTCTCTCAATTCTTCTTTTTAAAACAGTAAAAAACTTTAGCGTAAAGAGCGGGGTGTTGATGAGGAAGCAGCCTCTTTTTATATACGAAGTAATTTCTGTTCGTTTTATGTTTTACTGTCGCTCCTTACTTTCAGTTAAAAAAAACTTGTTTTTTTTATTTAATTTCTGAACGTTTTTGAATCAATGCATGTTTTGATTTTGGCTCTCCGCAGAGGAATAATCAAAACGAAATTTGCATATTTTTTTTTTTTTTTTGGCTCAATGGCTTTCTCATAATTTTGATCGAATGATTTTGAGAAAAAAAGAGCGGGGGACGAAGCCTAGTTGCCCCCCGATTTTTTGGTTAATTAAAAAGGCAACTAGAACTTTTAATTTTTTACGAATCTTTTTATTGGCAAAAGATTTACGTAACTTATAAATTAGCTTACGTAAAGAACTTTTGTATTCTCATGTTTTTATTACATATATGAGGGGATTCACCCCATCGTCAGTACCTCGTTCTTTACACTAAAGCTTAAATTTTATCCCAATTCATTAAGAATGACCCCCTGAATCACAAAAGCCGTAGAATAAGTAGTTGAAATTACTGAAAATACTTTAGCGTAAAGAGCGAGGTATTAGAAGGAGGTGAGCCCCCCATATGGGTAATAATTTCTGTTTGTTTTAAGTTTTATTGCTGTTCCTTACTTCCAGCTGAAAAAGCTTTTTCCCTTTTATTTTTTAATTGTTTTTTTTTTAAATAATGCCAGTAAATCCTGCTCTCCCTTCATGGAAATTTTTTTCTCCCATTACAAATTCTCGAAGGAAAGTTCCCTCAGCATATCCCCCTCTTCTCAACCCCTCCCCCAAACCAAGAAAATCCTCCTGAAAACGCCTGTATACTTCCCAATAACCATTACTATATGTAAGCACAGGTCAAAGTTTGTAACTTGTTGCCCCTCCCACGGGGACTGTGGGGGAGTAAGTCGTCCCCAAAGACATAGTTATAAGGTTTTTCGACTACGCTGAATAAAATGGCTATCTCAGAATTTTGATCCGTTGACTTTGGGAAAATAATTAGCGTGGGAGGGGGCCTAGGTGCCCTCCAATTTTTTTGGTCACTTAAAAAGGGCACTAGAACTTTTCATTTCCGTTAGAATGAGCCCTCTTGCAACATTCTAGGACAACTGGGTCGATACGATCACCCCTGGGAAAAAGAAAAAAAAACAAACAAAAAAACAAAAAAACAAATAAACACGCATCCGTGATCTGCCTTCTGGCAAAAAATGCAAAATTCCACATTTTTGTAGATAGGAGCTCGAAACTTCTACAGTAGGGTTCTCTGATACGCTGAATCTGATGGTGTGATTTTCGTTAAGATTCTATGACTTTTAGGGGGCGTTTCCCCCTATTTTCTAAAATAACGCAAATTTTCTCAGGCTCGTAACTTTTGATGAGTAAGACTAAACTTGATGAAATCTATATATTTAAAACCAGCATTAAAATGCGATTCTTTTGATGTAGCTATTGGTATCAAAATTCCATTTTTTAGAGTTTTGGTTACTATTGAGCCGGGTCGCTCCTTACTACAGTTCGTTACCGCGAGCTGTTTGATAGTTTTCTGTTCTGAAGAAGCTGATTATAAATAAATTTTTTTCAAGAAACTGATCATAATCTAATCAATTAATGTAAAATTCTGGACGGTTCTATTGCGTAAAATACCACTTATATAATACTGCCGTACAACAGAAATATTTCTAAAATTATTAAATAGTTAAAAATATATTTATTAATGAATCTGGCAAACTTAGCAATCATTCGATTATATAATGCTAAACTCACATTTTATTTGCTTTCCAATCCATATATATTGATTGAAACGATGGCTCTATTTAATTTGTTTCTTGTATTTGCATTCTGTTTAATTGTATCCGGTACTCTCCCCCATCCTCCGCCCCTTTCGCCTATATTTAGCCCCAGTCATCATTTAAAATTTCAAGGATTGTGTTGGTTTTGTTGTAAATTCTTTTTATATCTATTTCTCATCAGCAGTTGGTTCATCATGCCAGTTCGAAAAAAAAAGAAGCACGGTTTCCAATATAGCATAGGGCTGCATCCGAGCATTAGGCAATGGGCTGCGATGTAATTAAACTCAAATTGAATATGAAGATCAATTAAATAGAATTTTACCATTTAAAACAAAGTAAGAATTTTGTTGTAATTGCAGCTAGTTTAGAAGTAAATTTTGCCCCGCTAAACTGATTCTACGATATTTTTATTATAATGTTTTTAATTTGCCCTCATGCATAGAAAAGAAATTTGCTTTAACACATGCTGGAAAAAAATTATTGTATAATCATATGATTTTAATATTGTATAATAATGAATTTATATAATTACTACCTAACTGTACATCATATTATCATAATATGATATAATATTCTTTTATCATAGCTGTATATATATATATATATATATATATATATATATATATATATATATATATATATATATATATATATATATTTTATAACTCTATTATATAATTTATATTTATATAATTAATTTATCATGACTCATCCTATGAAATTGCTATTATAATGCATTTAATCAACCTTCATGCTTGGAAAAGAAATTTGCCTTACTGCATACCGAAAATTTTTTTTTTATGTTCATCGCTTCAAACATGGCTCAGAAACTTTCTGTATAAAAAGAAAAGAGGGAAGGGAAAGAGCGGATACTCTGTTTATTTCTTAATCTTCAAAGATAAATTAAACAGTAACACGATAATGCAATGAAATGAAAGGCTAATCGCAATTTATCTAATATCCAAATATTGGTCAGCTAGATTCTTGGAAATGTTCCCTGTATTTGTTTCAGTTTGCGTTAACATATAATTATGCTTATCAGCATTAACTTTGCCTATTGCAACAGCTTAGTCGTAAACATACATATAAACAAATGAACGAAAATGACGGTGAAATAAGAGTTCTTTTTTTGCCATTAGTTAATGGTAAAATGTCATTAAATATGTCAATGCTACTTAAGAGTCCCCTGCAGCATTATACGCAGTTTTTTTCTTGGGGGGGGGGGGGGCAAAACGCAAGAAAACCGAAAACGCAGCGTAGACCCTGCCCCAGGGCTATCACTACTTGAATTTGCCGGGGCAGTCTATGTCCCTTGCGTGTTTATGAGGTGCTCCCGAAGAACCTATTGATCATGCACTTGGTGCTTGATATCTATTAAAAACGCACATATCCACAGGGGCGAGGATAATATTTCGGCGAAAATTTTAGGTTTCTAGCTCTTTCCATTGTCTATTTATTGAGCTTATCTGAGCTCATTTATATCTGAGCTCGCTTATCTGAGCTTATTGAGCATTATTTATATGAGCTCATTATTTAATGAGCTTTAATGAGCTTATCTGGGTCACCATTGTTCACTGGATTATCGCCCAATCTTTACACAAGTGTCTATCGAGGGTCAACGTAACCTCATAATAATTAAATTTAATAATTATTGAATATAAATAATTAAGCATAATAATTAAATCTAAAAAACAAGTTTTTTTTTAACTGCAAGTAAGGAGAGACATTAAAACTTTAAACGAACTTCAATCATTCCGTATATGAAGTGGGTTGTCCCCTCCTCAACGCCCCGCTCCTTGCGCTAAAGTTTGACTCTTTCTCACAACTCTACTTTTTGAAACAATAAAAAACTTTAGAATAAAGAGCGAGGCGTTTATGAGGGAACAACCCTTTCATATACGGAATGATTTCTGTTCTTTCTAAGTTTTAATGTCGCTCCTTACTTGCAGTTAAAAAAAACTTGTTTTTTTTTTTAATTTAATTTCTGAGCGTTTTGATTTCGGCTCACCGCACATGAATAATTAAAATGAAATGTGCACATCATTTTTATCGGCTAAATGGCTTTCACATAGTTTTGATCGGACGATTTTGATTAAAAAAAAGGGGTTGGGAAAGGAGGCCTAGTTGCCCTCCAATTTTTGGTTGCTTAAAACTTTTTATTTTTTACGAACGTTTTTATTAGTAAATAAATATGCGTAACATATGAATTAACTTACGTAACGAACTTCTATATTTTCATATTTTTATTACGTATATGAGGGGTTCGCCCCCTGGTCAATACCTCACTCTTTACACTAAAGCTTGAATATTGTCCTAATTCTTTAAGAATGACCAATTTCTGTTCGTTTTAAGCTTTAATGCTGCTCCTTACTTCCAGTTGAAAAAACTTTTTATTTATTTTCTCATTGTTTTTTTAAATAATGCTAGAAAATCATATGCTCCCTTCATAGAAATTCTTTTTCCTCATGATGAATTCCTCCATGGAAAGATCCTCCCACGTAACCCCCTCCCCAACCCCCTCCTCCTCAACGCGAAGAAGTCCCCCTGAAAATGTCTGTACACTTCCAAATAACGAAGGTTTGTCGACTATGCTGAAAAAATGGATATCTCAAAATTTTGACCCGGTGACTTTATGAAAAATGAGCGCAAGAGTGTGCCTTGGTGCCCTCCAATTTTTCCGGTCGCTTAAAAAGAGCATTAGAACGTTTCATTTCCATTAGAAAATCAATATTCGATTTAAAAAATAAGTTATTTTAACTGAAAGCAAGGAGCAACGTTAAAAGCCAAAACGAACAGAAATTATTCCGTAAATGAAGACTTGCCCCCTCCTCAATACCTCACTGTAAGCTAAAGTTTGACTGTTTGTCCCAATTTTTAAGAATGGCTACTGAACCATAGGGACCATTTAATTAAAATAGGAATCTTTTTGATAGTGCTAACAGTCATTGGGTAAAGAGCAAGATATCAGTGGGAGGGCAACCCTTATATACGGAATAATTTCTGTTCGTGTTGAGTTTTAATGTTCCTTAGTTGTTTTTTGGTTTTGAGTTTTGAGATTGCCATTTGTTCGAAAAATGGAGTAGAACTTTCAACTATGCTGCATTAGATGGCTATATTAAAAAAATTTCGGATGTCCTTAGGGAGAAAATAGACTTGGGAGGGGACTAGGCGCCCTCCAATCCTTTTGGTCACTAAAACAGGGCACTAAAATTTTTGTTTTCCGTTCAACTCTGAAAAAAAACGACAAAAAAACATAAAAATCAAAAATACAAAATTCCTCGTTTTTGTAGATAGGAGCTGGAAACCTTCAAATTAGAGTTCGCTGACATGCTGAATTTGATGGCGTTATTTTTATTTGCATTGCTTTTTTTCTGGTGGCCCCATTTTTTGAAAGTCAGGCTAATTTTCCCAGGCTGGTATCTTTTGATGGGTAAAATTAAATTCAACAAACTCTATATACTTGGAATCAACTTAAAAAACCAGTTCTTTCAACTTATATATTGTTATCAAAATTCCGTTTTTTAGAGTTTTGATTACTATTCGGCTGATTCGCTCAAAGTGCAAATTATTTTCTGGGTTTTCGAAGACATGGGGATAAAGTCTTATAATGAAGCAAACTTAAACGGAGCCTGATTAACGACTAATAAGTTTATCTTTTATTTATTTTTTTTGCAAAAAAGATAAGCTATTCCATAACACGTCTCAGAACTCTTTTTTTAAATACGTGTTTCTAATGGCGGAGAAATAATTATTTTGCTTATTTTCTTTTGGTTTGGAAAACACCACGGCATTTATCATACATACTCCAGAATTAGAATAATATCTTTCAACCTCTGTACTTGCATGGAATGTTAATGATTGGGGGCAAATTAATCCCTACAGCTTAAGTTTGCGGCACTGTTAAAAATGAACCTAAATTAAGAAACGCATTTTTCAAACGAAATCAAAAAGCGACATTAAAACCTAAGACGACGAAAATTAATCCGTGTTTTTTTTTGGGATTCTTGGCGTTTACTCCCCAAAAAATACCCCGTAGAAAATTATCCTTCTCTCGGAAAATGCCCCCTTCCCCATGGAAAATACCCCCGAGGAAAATTCCCCTGGCGTTTATTCCTCTCGGAGTTTACCCCCCTGGCATGTGTCCCCCCTTCTCCGTCGAAAATAAGACTTTTCAGATTTGAGATTTTCATTTGAGTTTTTTTTCGCAGGGGGAAGGAATTTTGGTCTTGTGTATTATACGCCACTAACTCAAGTTTACATTGTGTAAAACTCAAAACAAACCGGTTTCTTCAGTCGTTTCTCTCAGCTTAGCGTGAGACAAAACAAAGACAAGTGGTAATAGATGGGAAACAGATAATTTTGGTTATATATTTGCAAATAAGGGGGAGGGAATAATTGAACAGTTTCAAGTCAGAAAACAATTCTTACTTCATAGTATGCAGAACAATTGTACCTAGCACATTTTCATGCAGACCCGCTATATCTTAAGGTATAGGAAACGCCTGGAGGTGAAACACCCGGGGAATTTGTCAGTGGGGGGGGGTATTTTCCTCGGGGTGTGTATTTTATGGGGAGTATTTTCTGTTGGAGGGGGGGGGGGTTAACTCCTGCCGCCGTTTTTTTTCACAGTCTCCCTTACGCGATCTGCATTTTTTTTTTTTTTTTGATAGTTACAATGCGATTTCGTATGACATAACTATAGTATTAGTTAAGATTAACAGCACTTTTAAATTGGATTTCAATTTTTCTACTTAAGAAATACGATGTTGGATTGTAGCTGAAATTTAGGACAAAATTAGAATATCCAAAATTTTCGAACAGCAATAGTTCTTTATAATAAATGTTTAACAAAATGTTGCAATACAATTTTTGGTGAATGGGCAGATGGATTGTTATTTTTGGGGATAAAATGACCCCTCACAACCCTTGGAGAAAGGTCTGTAAGTCATGAAGTTTGTCCATTGTTTACGTGTGGGAAGTATACAGACACTTTTCCGAGGGGCGGGAGTGAATTTTCATCTATGGGGATTTTCCACAAGGAGAATTCTTCGTCGAAGGGAAGTTTCTAGGGGAAGAACTTTCCGGAAGAAATTTTATACTGAGGGGAATTCACTAGAATTACTATAGGAAACTATTTTTATTTGTCTTACCGACTCAACTTTAGATGTGGAGATGTTAAGGAGAATTGTCCAAGGAAGTTTTACTGGGTTGGAATTGTATAGTGTCTTTCTGTACGAGGGGGGGATATTCCTCATAGGATATATTTTCCATAGTTAGTTTCTGCAGGAGCAACTTTCAACTAGGGTGGGCGGGATGTTTTTTTGCTGGAAAACTTCCACGAAGGCGGGGATTACCAGCATTATTATTTTTTTTTAATCAGAAATTAAAGTCTGTTTTAAATGTAGTTTAAACAGTCGTAGTTTAATAAGTTTTTCACCCGAGATCGTCCACAAGAAATTTTTTGGGTGAAATTTTCAGCTTGAATGTAATTGTCTGGGGGAATTGGTATTTTTTTTTAATTTAGAAAACTTTTCAACAAAACAAGTTTGTTAAAGAATAGTAAAGAGCTAGTTTAAGCCAAAAATGAGTAGAAATAAATTTAAATAATTTTCTAAGCGTAAAACTACACAAATCACCATTAAAAAATAAATTAAACCTAAAACTAACAGAAATTGTAATAAATAACCGAGTAAAACTGAGACCAAGCGAAAATTAACATGAGTAGGGCTGACAACACCCACACCTTAAGACCAGAACATAATCTGCACTTAACTAGAAACAAAATACATTTAAATGTTTTCACTTTTTTAACTTATAATAAATAAAGAAGTATTAAGACTTTAAGGACTAAATAGAAGAATATGCATATTAAACTGGCACTCCACGATTTTTTTGAATAAAGTGCAAACTATGTTCTGGTCTTGAAAAGACATGGGGGTTGTAAACCCAATGTTTTTAATTTTTGCACGTTTGACTAGGTTATCGTTTGCAACTTCTGTCCGTTTTGGGTTTCATTTATTTATTAATGGTGTTTTGTGGTAGTTCTACACTTGGAAGATAGGAAAAATTAACTCGTAGAATTTGGCAGCGCTTTCATCCGTAAAAATTTTAAGCAATAATAATGTGTTGGTTCTCAAAGGAAAAGGTTCCCAAATGTTTTCAAAGGAAAGCTAAACCGTCTTAAACTTGATGGTACCATATGTTTTTAGCTTAATTTTGATGTTTTTTTGCCTACATTTTTTTTCTTTTTTATTCTTTTTCTTATTTTATTCTTTTTCTTTTTATTCTTTCTTTATTCTTTTTTATTTTTGATTAATTTTATTTTATTTATTATTTTATTTTTATTTTCTAGATACATTATTTATTCTTTATTCTTTTTTTTTTAATTTGGCGCCCCCTACTGGCAAAAAGCCCAGAAATTCATATAGAGGTCCATTCAACAAAAATGGATTTGCTATTGATTTTTTTTTTTTTTTTTGTTCTAAGTTTTTAAGATACTTGTGCGGGTTTCAGGCGGTATTTTCCACAGAGGGAAGGTGGGCATAAAGTGGTATTTTTCTAAGGGGGGGGGGGGGTTAAACGCATAGAACCCAACCGTTATTCATATCAATTTTCATTCATCCTGTAGACATCCTTTAGGCTAATATTTAGTCCACCGTTTTATTAAAAGAATCTTTTCTTGTTACATTTCAATACAACCAAAATAATGAAATTTCAACTACAAAATAGGACTTTGCGAACTAATACAGCCAGATTTGTTCCTCAGCTGGTAACCGCGTTAAATCAATGAATGATCTTTCAACATTATTCATATGATCTCCAGGTCTCTTCAGCCTTTGGGTTTAGAGTTACGGCCATGGTTCTTTGTTTAAGAAAGCTTATACGCCATTTTGACAGCATACTCCAATTCCAAAATAGGGGGGCAAGGGGTTATTTTTTTAATGAAAATGTAAAAAAGTATGTTTTTTACGGCTAGATGAAATAAAATATAAAAGCAACTGCCTCCCAGACCCCGAACTGGTGTCACTGCCATTCCTACAAAAGCCCTTCATGGTTAACGTATGAATTTTAAGAAATTTTTTAAAATAGTTCCCATCTCATCTTCAACCAAGCTTTGAATAAAACATAAGTCGTTTTACTCTCATCGTATGAGCCTTACAAAGTTATATTTTAGCTCGACCTTTCTTTGTTTTTTCTCATTTAAGGTAAATTAAAATGTTTTAAGCATATTTTAGTGTAAACCAGAAAAATAATGAACTTTTGATGTAAATCAACATTCTCACTTCCAGGATCTTTATTATTATTGGTGTTATGTTTTTTGTTTTTTTATTTGAATAAATTGAATTAAATTTAAATCAAAACAGCTGCATATAAGACATTTTGGTCAGGTCCAGTTCATATCTCGCAACGAAAATGTTACAAATAATGTGTAACCGAAATTGTGACAGTTAGTAATTGAATAATCTAGGGAGATGCACCCAGGAGGGAGGGTGGGCTGTACTACCGAAATATCACGAGTTTTGAAATTATGCTCGTAATTTCTATATTTTTCAGATAGTAAACTACCTTATAGACTCTGACTTATAGAAGATTTAAACAAAAGCAAAATTTATACGAAAGCAAATATATATATATATATATATATATATATATATATATATATATATATATATATATATATATATATATATATATATATATATATACTCGGCTGTTGCCATTGTAGGTTCTTCAGTCATTTTACAATTAAACATTTTTTCCGTCCACGATCTTCTTACAATTAATAATTTGTCTTTGAAAGATTTTCTTAAATACCTTTAATGACGTCATCGTCATAACAAACATGACGACAACTAACTTCATGACGACATGACGTCACTCGACAGACATAACCCACAGACAAATTATTATTATATATTTTTATTTTATATATATATATATATATATATATATATATATATATATATATATATATATATATATATATATATATATATATATATATACTAGCTGTTGATTTTCTTAAATACCTTTAATGACGTCATCTTCATAACAAACATGACGACAACTAACTTCATGATGACTTGACATGATGGCATGACGTCACTCGACAGACATAACCCACAGACAACTTATCTTTATATATATAAATATATATCTATATATATAAAAATCTATATATATGTATATCTTCTTATATATATATATAAAAATAAGTTGTCTGTGTGTCTGTCGAGTGATGTCACTGTCCGCATATGACGTCCGAATATTTCATCACATACCAATCCAAAAACGAATGTATTCAAGCCGAAGTATCTCAGTTATTTAACTACCTGTGTTGGCGCAGTGGGTTTGACCTTAGCGTGGTAATAGGGGACCTAGAGATCGAACCATGCTGCAGGAATGCACTACAGGGCCGACGCAGGGACCTTAGTAGTCAAGAAGCGTCGTTAATCCGATACAAATACAAATACAGTAGCTCAGTTGGTAAAGCGTTATGTTCCAGGTTCTAGGTCCAAGAGGTTCGAACCTTGGCTGACGACCGGGACACTCAAAGAGAAATTACAGACTGGGACACCGGGACACAAATGACGACTGGGACGTGTGTGTCGACTGTCGTCATGTTTGTGTGTCGACTGACGTCATGTTTGTCGACTATAAATGACGACTGGGACACAGGGACACAACTACAACGGGGATGCCGGGGGGCACAGGGGGATATATAAATGACGATGGGGACACAGGGAATGTTTGATTAGCAACTACCATCAACAAAGCTCAAGGGCAATCATTAGAATAATGAGATATAGATCTGAATACGGTTTGTTTTCCCCATGGACAATTATATGTTGCATGTTCAAGAGTCGGTAAACCTGACAATCTATTTATATGTACAGACAATGGGACAGCGAAGAATGTTGTATGTTCGCAAGTTTTACGTAGTTAAAAACATATATCTATCTTCTATATATATAAAAATAAGTTGTCTGTGTGTCTGTCGAGTGACGTCATGTCATCATGTCATGTCGTCATGAAGTTAGTTGTCGTCATGTTTTTTATGACGATGACGTCATTAAAGGTATTTAATACATTCGTTCACGGAAAAATGTTTAATTGTAAAAAAGGTATTTAAGACATTCGTTCACGGAAAAATGTTTAATTGTAAAATGACTGAAGAACCTACAATGGTAACAGCCGAGGAAGCTGCTCGAAGAGTCTATGCCAAAAAAATTGCTGCTGATAGAGAAAGTAAGAAAAGAAAGCGTGCCGAGGAATCACAAGAAAAGCAAGAAAACAGGCTTGCGGCTGATAGAGAAAGTAAGAACAGAAAGCGTGCCGAGGAACTACCAGAGCAACGCGAAACCAGACTTGCTGCTAAAAGAGAAAGTGAAAAAAGAAGGCGTGCCGAGGAATCACAAGAACAGCAAGAAAACAGACTTTCGGCTGATAGAGAAAGTAAGAAAAGAAAGCGTGCCGAGGAATCACAAGAGCAACCTGAAAATTATCGCCTGGCATTCAGGTACAGCCCAGTCAATGATTATAGCTTGAGTAGATGTGTTCAAATCGGGACTATGTCTAAAATTTGTCCCTATTGCAAGGCCTTGAAATTCAATGGTGAAACAATGGGAATATGTTGCGCCTCTGGAAAAGTTAAACTTCCTCTATTGGCTGCACCACCAGAGCCATTGAAGACTTTGCTTACTGGAACTACGTCAGAATCTAAGCGTTTTTTATCACAGATCAGAAAATATAACTTATGTTTCCAAATGACGTCGTTTGGTGCCCAAATCGAAAATCCAGATCAATTTATGCCTACTTTCAAAGTAAAAGGGCAAATTTATCATATAGCAGGGTCCCTTCTACCATTCTCAGGCGAGAATCATAGATTTTTACAATTGTACTTCATCAGTGATAGATATTCTGAATTGAATGCACGTTCCGAAATTTCTCCCGACGTTGAAGGGACAATCGTTTCCCAATTGCATCCATATTCCCCATTATTATCAAAAACATTTAATGCACACATAAACGTTGAATACTGTAACTCCGTAAAGGCAATCAAATACATATGTAAATACATAAACAAAGGCAGTGACATGGCAGTTTTTGGCTTGCAGTCCGAAATCAAAGATATCCACGAAATCGTACCATATCAGGCTGGAAGATACATAAGCAGTAATGAAGCTGTTTGGCGAATTCTTTTATTTCCGATACATGAACGTAGCCCAGCTGTTGTTCACTTAGCGGTACATTTACAGAATGGTCAACGTGTTTATTTTTCGGAATCCAACGTGCAACAAAGAGCCCTGAATCCACCGGATACAAAGTTAACTGCTTTTTTTTTCGCTATGTGAAAATGATTCTTTTGCAAAATAAACTGCTGTATACTGAGGTGCCTTCGTATTACACGTGGAATACTAAAAATAAAGTATTTGAACGTCGAAAACAGGGTAAGTCAGTCGACGGCCAACCTACCATCTTCAAAGATACCACGATAGGAAGACTCTACACCGTTCACCCCAATCAACATGAATGCTTCTTTCTACGCCTGCTTTTGGTGAATGTACCCGGTCCGATGTCCTTTGAGTATTGTATTGTATCGGATTAACGACGCTTCTTGACTACTAAGGTCCCTGCGTCAGCCCTGCAGTGCATTGCCGCAGTATGATTCGATCTCTGGGTCCCGTATTACCAAGCTAAGGTCAAATCCACTGCGCCACTACAGGACGAAACAAACAAATTATAAAACCCCAAATTCCTTGCGATGGTAGGATTTGAATGTCACTACCTTTACATTTGGCACAAGATCTGATCCACTTTACCATCACAAGGTATAAAAATTATTCTTTTTCACTGATGGATCCAACTATTCCTCGCGACAGTGGGGAACGAACCTGAACGCCATCATTCCAACGACAGAGACGTATCCACTACACTATCCCGAGTTCCCTTTGAGTATTTGAGAACTGTAAACGGTACTATACATGACACTTACCGTAGTGCATGCCAATCTCTGAATTTATTGGAGAATGACCAACACTGGGATAACTGCATCAATGACGCGTGCGAAACGTCAACTCCAAGTCAAATTCGTGCATTGTTTGGAATCATTCTAACAACTTGCTCTCCTTCAGCTCCTACAGAGTTATGGGGAAAATATAATCCGAAAATGTCCGAAGATATACTCCATCGAAAACGGTTAGAGACGTCAGATATGACTTTTTATTTTACATCAGAAATTTATAACTACACTTTAGTTATTATAGAAGATTTGTGCGTATGTATGGCAAACAAACCTCTTCAAGATTTGGGAATGCCTTCACCTAATCATACCGCTGCTGTTTCGACATGTGTAGAATTGGATCGTGAACAAAGTTACAGTACCAGTGATCTATTGTCGTATGTACAAAATAACATTTCCAAGTTAACGTCGGAACAAAAAGAGATTTATGATACGATAATGCATTGTGTCGATAACAACGTTGGAGAAATTTTCTTCTTGGATGCGCCAGGAGGTACTGGTAAAACGTTTGTGATAAAACTGATTATGGCATCAATTTGATCAAAAAATGATATAGCGTTGGCAATTGCGTCGTCCGGAATAGCTGCAACATTGCTGCCTGGTGGAAGAACTGCTCATTCTGCTTGAAAATGCCTCTGAATTTGCATTCTACAGAAACTCCCACGTGCAATATTTCCAAATCATCTGGGATGGGTAAAGTATTGCAGCAATGCAAACTTATTATTTGGGACGAGTGCACAATGGCACACAAAAAATCGCTCGAGGCTCTGGAGTAATCATTGCGAGATTTGAGAGGAAATTCGAAACCCTTTGGCAGCACATTAATATTGCTTGCGGGAGATTTCAGGCAAACATTACCTATAATACCTAGATAAACCCCTGCAGACGAAATGAATGCTTGTCTGAAAAATTTTAATTTATGGGCACACGTAAAAACATTAAAATTAACTACAAATATGCGTGTCCGATTGCAAAACTGGTCAAACAATTTCAGATCAATTGCTGGCAATTGGAAACGGAAAGCTCCCAGTAGACTCAATTTCAGGACGTATACAACTACCTGCTGAATTCTGTAATTTAGTGACGTCCAAAAATGAATTGATTGAAAAAGTATTTCCGAATATTCTAAACAATTATAAAAATAATAAATGGCTAAGTGAAAGAGCGATTCTTGCACCCAAAAAATATAGATGTCCATGAAATCAACAATATTGTTTTGAGACCAGGCAGTCCTTTACAAGTCAGTCGACACAGTTTTGGAACCAAATGAAGCGGTTAATTATCCATCTGAATTTTTAAATTCCATGGATCTTTCAGGGTTTCCACCATACGTGCTACAACTAAAAATAGGCGTACCAATAATACTGTTAAGAAATATCAACCCACCAAAGCTTTGCAATGGCACGCGACTCGCCATAAAAAAAACAACAATGGAAAACGTAATAGAGGCCACAATCTTGACAGGGCCTTTTGAGGGTGAGGTTGTTCTTATTCCACGCATTCCCATGATTTCAACGGATCTGCCTTTTCAATTTAAAAGATTGCAATTCCCAATTCGATTAGCATTTGCAATCACCATCAACAAAGCTCAAGGTCAATCATTAGAAAAATGTGGTATAGATCTTAATACTGATTGTTTATCCCATGGACAATTGTACGTTGCATGTTCGAGGGTCGGTAAACCTGGCAATCTATTTATATGCAGTGACAATTGGACATCGAAGAATGTTGTATATTCGCAAGTTTTACGCAGTTAATTTGTATTGTATCTATCTATTTATCTATCTATATAAAAACGAGTTGTGTGTATAAAAAGAGCGTTTGCATATGACGTCATTATAAGTACATAAGGCTTTGTATATGCACAGACAATGAGAAAGCCAAGAATGTTGTATATTCGCAAGTTTTACGTAGTTCAAAACACATATATAAATCTATCTATATTCATAGGTGGTACACAGGGACACAACTACAATGGCGCGTAACTAATATGGCGCGTAACGACTTACGCGCGCGGGGGGGCTTTGGGGGGGGGGGCGCGAAGCGCCCCCACCAACTAGGTGCTGGGGTGGCGCGAAGCGCCGCCCAAACAGCTAGTATATATATATATATATATATCTATCTATATTCACAGGTGAGACACAGGGACACAACTACAATGGCGCGTAACGACTTACGCGCGCGGGGGGGCTTTGGGGGTTAGGCCCCAACACCAACTAGGTGTTGGGGTGGCGCTTCGCGCCACCCCAATAGGTAGTATAAATATACCTATTATACAGCTAGTATAAATATAAAAATAAGTTGTATGCATGTTTTTTTTTTGTAAAAAGAGGGTTTGCATATGATGTCATTATAAGTACATAAGGCGTTGTATATGGCGTCATTATAAGATGACGTTACAGACCGGGACACACATGACGACCGGAATACCGGGACGCAGGGAATATAAATGACGACCGGGACACTCAAAGAGAAATTACAGACCGGGACATAAATGACGACCGGGACAGCGGGACACAGGGAATATAGATGACGACCGGGACACTCAAAGAGAAATTACAGACCGGGACACAGGGAATATAAATGACGATCGGGACACAGGGACACAACTACAGCGGGAACGCCGGGGGGGCACAGGGGGATATATAAATGACAACAGGGACACAGGGAATATTCGATTAGCAATCACCATCAACAAAGCTCAAGGGCAATCATTAGAATAATGAGGTATAGATCTGAATACGGATTGTTTTTCCCATGGACAATTTGATGTTGCATGTTCAAGAGTCGGTAAACCTGAGAATCTATTTATATGCACAGACAAGTGAGTAATAGTAGTGTGTTTGTGTATGTTCTCGAAAAAGTTTCCATAATTTTTGGGAAAATTATTATCTTAGGATATTCTCTAAAAAAAGATCTAGATAGGTCCGACATCTGAGAAAATTCGTTAAAAGCCTTAGCCTTAATTTTGGTTTTTGTAAATGACGTCATGTAGTATGTAGTATCATATAAGCATTTCTTATGACATTATATAAACAATTTCTAATATGATGTCATGCGTAGCATAATTAAGATTATTTAGTTCCAACATCAGTTATTTATATAGTATAATATCTGTTGGAAGGCCCAAAAACGAAAATTTGAAGTTGCATTCATTATAAATGATGATACTTTTGAACCAACACATGAACTATCAAACGTGATAAGATGTGAAAATCGACAACCTGGACCATCAATTGCTATAACACCAATACGGGCAGCTAAAGCTAAGGCCATTACTAAATTGTGTGAGTAGTGTAAGGGACAATACTGCAACGCACACACCTTATTTGGGCGCTAAAGCTTCCCTATACTCCGACGATCTCACGTTATTTTGGCACTACAGCTTGCCTATACTACAGACAGGACACCTTATTTTGGCACTCTAGGTTGCCTATACTAAAGACAGGACACCTGAGGCTTGTCCTAGTTAAATGTCAGATGGAAAAACTTGAAAAACAAGAATTTTGGAAAGTGGATCATTGACATAGTTTTCTGTATATAAGGTTCACCTCTCTGAAGGGGAAAAAACCCATAGTTGTATGACTACTGGAAGTAGTAATGAATAACATTGTAAGAAAGTGATAACAAACTATCCTCTGATCCCATCATTTAAAAATTCAATGGTCAAGTGAATCAAACACTCCATTTTGAAACTCTGCTACTTAGCAACGTCATATATGCTAATTTTAAAGCTTTTTTACTTTTTTTCATTTAATGTACTATAGTCATTCCTGTTTTATAAATATAAAAATTGAAAACTACTTTAAGTTTGACTCCACTTAATGTTGTACACAGAATCCAGGAATTACCTTTCTTCAAAGCATCTCTTTGGCTGGCTTACTAATTTCAACCCGTTTTAACAGTTCATATTTGTCAGCGGAACTGAGTTAAATTGAATTTGTCATATAGATAAACTCTCTAGTAAAATAAAAAATATTATTTTAAAGGGGGGTGAAGTCAAGTATAATATGGAAAGGAAATTAGAAATCATATTAGTTAACTATATCTTTGACAGATTTCAGCAGGAAAAGACATTAAATGGCGTAAAAAGGAGAAAACTAGTGATTGCAAAATATATTTCTATATATTCTAAGAAGGGATTACAACAATTCAAAAAATAAATAAAACCAAAAGTTTGAAGCTTAGTAAAAATCGACAGAAATTGGACACCGCGTGCTGAGTCCAAGGGCGAAGTAATTTCAAAAATATGTGCATATATTTTAACAACGGAATTGCAAGAATTCAAAAACCCTAAAGACAAAACGAGAAGTTTGAACCTTGGTTGATATTGTTGCTAGAAATTGGACTTTCTTTAATAATCAAATCTCTTTGAAATAACCCTGTATGTGGTCTGAAATTAAAAAAAGAAGGCTTTTGAATATTATGGAGGCATGAAATTGATATTGGGGTTTACAAAAATATGAACAATATAAGCTTAAGAAAACAATGTGTAAAAGTAGGGTTGAAATTGTTAAAATTACGGCCTCTGTATAGTGTTGTGGTAAGAAGTTGGTATATGGGTGTACACAAACCAGAATAATCTAGGTTTAGGAGTAAGACATAGGAAAAAATTAGTCTGAAATTAAAAAATAACGGCTTTGAATACTATGGAGAATATAATTGATAGTGGGATTTCCAGAATCTGAACCATAAAGGCTTAAGAACGCAATCTGGAAAAGTAGGGATAAAATTATTAAAATGAAGGCCTCTGAATATTATTTTGGTAAGAAATTGGTATGTGGGTGTACACAAACTCAATAGTCTAGGCTTAGGAGTACGACATGGAAAAAGTTGATGGCTGAAATAAACGTCTACATTAATTGTTACTTTCTAGGACTACATGCACTTTTAAAGACTAATGCGCTACCGTACGGCATTACTGTCTCTGAAACTGGAGGCTCAATATGCGCATAGATTTTTGATAATTCTCAATCAATTTTAAATAAATTCTTTTGGCTAGAATTGTTGTTTTGCACCACAAAATGCATGAAAACACCATTTTGCTGTGAGATACTCTTTATGGCTAAAATAAATGTCTATGTTAACCGATATTTTGTAGAAATACCTGCACTTTTTATTGAAGAATGAGCTAATGTACGGCATTACTGCTGCTGAAACTCGAAGCTCAATGAGTGTATAGGTTTTTGATAATTTTAAATCAATTAACTATCTCAGAATTTTCACAAAATAGCATTTTAGCCTTCTTTTGGCTAGGATTGTTGTTTGGCACTACAAAATACACACAGAGTCAGACACACAAACGCAAAAAATAGAACCATAGACAGACAGACAAACACATACTCAAAGACACAGGCACGGTGAGAGAGAGACAAAAACACACCCCAAACGCACAAACATACAGAGATAGACACAGAGACATTCAGACACAAATTCAAACCTACATTCACAGAAAGAGATAGAGAGAGAGGAAGAGAGACATAAACACACACCGAGTCAGACACACAAACACATAAAGATAGACACGGAGACAGGTAAACACACAGGCAAGGTGAGAGAGAGAGACAAAAAACGCGCATAAACACACAGAGTGACACACAAACACACAAATATAGACGTAGCTACAAGCAAACACACTCAAACACACAGGCACGGTGAGGCAGAGACTAAAAACACGCACAAACTCACAAGAACACATAGAGACAGGCACGCACACTCAGACACACATGCATAGATAGAAACAGACAAAAAACACACATAAACACAAAAAAAACGCAGCTTTTTTTCAAAAAAAACTTCATTCGAGTTAGGATCATTTAGGTTCACTTAGCGTAGCGCCTCACACTAAGTGAACCTAGATGAATCTAATTTGAATTAAGATGGCTACATGTACCCGGGTTGCAGGTAAAAGGTCAATTGTGCTGCCATAAGTTGTTTGTTCCCACTTCATATATCTCAAACTCATAAAAGAAACCAATTCATCTCTCTCAGACTTTGGTAGAACCCTAATTCATCTATTTCAGACTGATATACCAACTGTGAGCTGATAGTCGTGCCCGTGTTTGACTGAATCTCGTTAAATTCCTACTTCATTTGTCCCCAACTATAAAATGAATTCGATTCATCTCTCTCAGACTTTGGTTAAAACCTAATTCATCCATTTCAGACTCTAGTATACCACTTTTGAGCTGATAGTAGTTTCTGTGTTTGACTGAATCTTAGAAAATTCCCTGTTCGTATGTTTCTAACTCTAAATATAATTGATTCATCTCTCAGACTATGGTAAAAGCTAATTCACCTATTTCAGACTCCAGTATACCACTTGTGAGCTGATGGTAGTGTCTAGGTTTGACTTAATCTTGATAAATTCCCACTTAATATGTCTCTAATTCTAAAAAGAATTAGATTCATCTCTCTCAGACTTTGGTAAAAATCTCATTCATCTATTTCAAACTCTAGTATACTACTTGTAGGCTGATATAAGTGTCTGTGTTTGATTGAATTTTCATAAGTTCCCACTTCATATTACTCTAGCTCTAAAAAGAATTTGATTCATCTCTCTAAGACTATTGTAAAAAGTTAATGCATCTATTTCAGACTATTATACCATTTATGATCTGATAGTGGTGTCTGTCTTTAACTAAATCTTGATAAATTCTCACCTCATATGTCTCTAATTCTAAAGAGAGTTCGTCTCATCTTCCTCAGACTTTGATAAAGACGTAACCCACCTATTTCGTACCCTAGTATACCACTTGTGAACTGATAGTAGTGTCTTGTAGGACTTAATCTTGATAATTTCCCACTTCATATGTTTCTAAGTCTAAAAAGAATCCGATTCATCCCTTTCAGGCTTTGGTAAAAACCTGATTTACCTATTTCAGACTTTAGTATACCGCTTGAGAGCTAGTAGTAGTGTCTGTATTTGACCGAATCTCTCAGACTCTGGTAAAAACCTAATTCACATACTTCAGACTCTAGTATACCGCTTGTGAGCTAGTAGTAGTGTATGTGTTTGACCAAATCTTGATAAATTCCCACTTCATATGTCTCTAAACCTAACAAGAATCCTGTTCATTTCTCTCAGACTTTGATAAAAACCTAATTCGTCTATTTCAGACTCTAGTATACCGCTTGTGAGCTGATAGTAGTGCCCGTGTTTGACTAAATCTTGATAAATACCCTCTTCATATGTCTTTTGCTCTAAAAAGAATTTGATTCATTTGTCTCAGACTATTCTATTTCAGACTCCAGTATACCACCGGTAATCTGATATTAGTGTCTGTGTTAGGCTGAATCTTGATAAATTTCCACTTAATATGTCTCTAATTCTAAAAAGAATCCGATTCATCTATCCCAGACTTAGTAAAAACCCAATGCGTCAATTTCAGACTCTAGAATACCACCTGTGAGCGGGTAGTATTGTCTGTGTTTGACTGAATCTTGATAAATTCCCACTTCATATGACTCTGACTCTAAAAAGAAAAACTTGGGTAAAACCTAATTCATGTTTGACTCTGTGTTTTTTGTGTTTTTTTTCTCTCTCTTACTGTTTCTGTGTATTTGGCTGTGTGTTTGCATATCTCGGTGTCTATCTTTGTGTTTTTTTGTGTCTGACTCTGTGTGTTTGCGTGTGTTTTTATCTCCCCTTGACTGTGTGTTTAACTGTGTGTTATCCTGTCTCTTTATTTCATCTTTGTGCGTTTGTGTGTCTGCCTCTTTGTTTTTGTGTGTTTTTTTTGTCTCTCTCCTTTCCGTGCCTGTGTGTCTGGCTGTGGTTTGCCCGTCTCTGTATCTATCTTTTTGTGTGTGTGTGTTTTTTTGTCTCTTTTATCGTGCCTGTGTTTTTGACTGTGTGTTTGCCTGTCTCTGTGTCTGTCTTTGTGTATTTTTGTGTCTGATTATGTGCGTTTTTGTATGTCTTTTGTCTCTCTCTCACCGTGCCTGCATGTTTGAGTGTGTGCTTACCTGTATCTGCGTCTATCTTTATGTGTTTGTGCGTCTGAATCTTTGTGTTTATGTGCGTGTTTTGTCTCTCTCCCACCGTGCCTGTGTGTTTAACGGCGTGTTTACCTGTCTCTATGTCTATCTTTGTGTGTCTGACTCTGTGTTTTTGCTTGTGTTTTTGTCTCTTTCCCATCGTGCCAGTGTCTTTGACTGTGTGTTTGCCTATCTCTGAGTCTATCTTTGTGTGTGTAACTCTGTGGGTTTATTTGTGGGGGTGTTTTTTGTCTCTCTCTCACCGTGTGTGTGTTTGACTGTGTCTTTGCCTGAGTCTATGTCTATCTTTGTGTGTTTTGTGTTTGTCTTTGTGTTTGTGTGTGTTTTTTGTCTCTCTCTTAACGTACCTGTGTGTTTGATTATGTATTCGCCTGTCTATATGTCTATCTTTGTTCGTATTTGTGTTTGACTCTGTGGGTTTCTGTGTTGTTTTTGTCTCTGTCTCAACTTGCCTGTGTGTTTGACTTTCTATATATCTACCTTTGTGTGTTTGTTTGTTTGACTCTATGTGCTTATGTGTGTGTTTTTGTCTCTCTCTATCTGTGCCTGTGTGTTTGAATGTCTGTGCCTGTCTCTTTGTCTGTCCTTGTGTGTTTGTGTGGGTCTGATTCTGTGTTTTTTGTCGTTCCCTCGCCGTGTCTGTGTGTTTGAGTGGGGTTTTCTGTCTCTGCTTCTATGTTTTTGTGTTTGTTTGTCACTCTACGTGCTTATGCGTGTGGTTTTGGTCTCCCCTTCACCGAACGTGTGTGTTTGACTGTCTCTTTGTCTATCTTTGTATGTTTCTGTGCCTGACTCTGTGTTTGTGTGCTTTTTGTCTCTCTCTTTCTCTGTGACTGTGTGTTTCGGTGTGTGTTTGCATGTCTTTGTGTCTATCTTCGTTTGTGTCTGTCAGTGTGTGTTTGGGGTGTGTTTTTATATCGCTCCCACCGAGCCTGTGTGCTTGAGTGTGTGTTTGTTTGTCTCTACGTCTATCTTTGTGCATTTGTGTGTCTTGTAGTGCAAAACAACAATTATAGCCTACAGAAGGCTAAAATGCTATCGTTTGAAAATCCTGAGATAGATAATTGATTTATAATTATAAAAAATCTATACGCATATTAAGTTTCGAGGTTCAGTGGAAGCAACGAGGTATGGTAGCGAATTCTTTTTGAAAAAGTGCAGCCAGTCCTACAAAATAAACGGTTAACATAGACATTTATTTTAGCCAAAAAGAGTGTCCCACAGAAAAGTGGTGTTTTCAGGCATTTTGTGGTGCAAAACAACAGTTCTAGCCAAAAGAAGGCTAAAATGCTGCTGTGTGAAAATTCTGAGATAGTTAATTGATTTAGAATTTTCAAAAATCTATGCACGTATTGAGCCTTGAGTTTCAGAGAATGTAATGCCGTAAGGTAGCGCATTTGTTTTTAAAGGTGCATGCAGTCCAAGAAAATAACATTTAACGTACGCATTTATTTTAGCGAAAAAGACTGTTCTACAGCAAAGAGGACTATTCAGATTTTCGGAAACCCCAATATAAATTTCTTACCTCAATAGTTTTCAAAAGCGAGTCTTTTTCAATTTCAGATCAATTTTTTCCCATGTCGTACTCCTAAACCTAGATTATTCGGGTTTGTTTACACCCACATACCAATACCTCACCTCAATACTATTCAGATGCCTTCATTTTAATAATTTCATCCCTAATTTTCCAGATTGCCTTCTTAAGCCTAGATAGTTCAGATTTTTGGAAACCGCAATATCAACTTCTTACCTCCATAATATTCAAAAGCCTCTTTTTTTAATTTCAGGCCAATTTTTCCTATGTCGTGCTACTAAACCCAGATTATTCAGGTTTGTGTACACCCACATACCATTTCCTTACCACAATACTGTTCAGAGGCCTTCATTTTTATAGTTCAAACCCTATTTTTCCACATTTCGGTATCAAGCCTAGATTGTTCAGATTTTTGGAAATCGCAATATCAACTTCTTACCTCCATAGTATTCAAAAGCCTTCTTTTTTTATTTCAGACCAATTTTTTCTTATGTAGCAGCATTGTGCTACTAAACCTAGTTTATTCAGGTTTGTGTGCACCCACATACCATTTCCTTGCCACAGCACTATTTAGAGGCCTTCATTTTAGTATTTTCTACCCTACTTTTCCATATTGCGTTCTTAAACCTAGATTGTTCGAATTTTGGTATGTGTGTATCTGGTATCGCCAAAATAGAAAACCTAGAAAACCGTGTATTTTAGTTAGTGATAGAACTAAAAAGAGGGTGAGGCGGACATTAAATGTTTTATTTTGATGTTTTTTGTATTTAAAGTGATTCAAATAAGAAACCTATCTCAGGCCCTCAAATTCTTCTGGAATACTCCCCTTCTCAATTTTGTGTGAAGATTTCTCAAAATTTGTGCTTAGTGAAAAAACTCCTTTCGGTCCCTGTGGAAAGATAAATATATGCTTATAACTTTAAAAGTGGCTGATAACCTTTGCATTTGCACAAAAGTTTGTGCTACATTTCGGAAATGCTTTCTAGAATATTGCTGTGTTTGCACCTAATCTAAAATGGATTAGAAATTAAGATTCATTTTGTCCATTCATCTAGCATTCAACCAATTATTTTAATTTTGTTAAATCTGCCTTTGCAGTTTGTGAAGTGTCAAAGGTATCAAAATAGAAATATTTATTGCCCTGCTTAGCGCTGTTCATAGCTGAAAACCGTGATTCTTAAGATTTTCTTTTGACCGTTTCAAAATTAAGAGTTATAGGGTCGTACCGCATTTTCGTCAGCGTTGTCACGTTGAACCTTAAAACAAATAACCAAAACTAATTATTTGAACTTGATAATGGTTTTCGCCCAAAAAGTGGAAAAATTAACAGCTTGTTGATTCCTAACCTTCGAAGGGAAGACAACAATTCTTAAGCTTTTTCTTGCCGTATATTTTAGCTTTAGTTTTTTGCTAAATTTTTTTTCCCAAGCTTGTCGCCTGCTACCACCCAAGAAATTCATAACTGCATTATAAGGCCGTTTCTCATCCAAAATCGGATTCGCGAGCTTTAAAAAAACTTGAATTTTTGTAACTGTAAGTTAAATTTAAACTTTAAAAATTAATTTTTAACGATAAACTTGATTGTGTTAGTTTCCACTTTGCGAACTCAAAAAGTTAGATTTAATTTTTATTATCCTCGGTACTTGGATCTATATTCAAACTGTTGTCTGTTGCAAAAGTACTGGTCCCTATAAATCCAAGATGGTGTAAAGGAAATAGATGTGGCTATTGTGTCTTTAACTATTCAGCTAGGAAGATCTTAAGGTCAAACTAAGTTTTGGTAAATTAATATTTGTAAATTTGGAGTACATTTTCAAACTAGTATCTCCCTTAAGTGTTCTGGACCCGCAACATTCAAAATGAAAACGCATCACTTGCGTGCTATCGTAAAAGAAGTATCTCAACAAATACCGACCTTTTTTTTCATATACTTACTTTTGATAATTTGGTTGTTGTTCAATCAAAATCTTCTTATTCCGAATAGGATCAGGGGATCCATTTCTTGTAGGAGACAGGGGGAGGGACCACTGCCCCCTCAGTTATTGAAAATTTACTTTTCGTTGGTATTTTTATGGAAAAACCAAACAAAAATACCCCCTCCTCAGGTTTTAACAATACCTATCTCTTTTGAATTCACTGCAATTTTGTAAAGCGCTTGATTTTAAGTCTTTTTTCTAATCATTTTAAATTTTGAGAATTAGTCCCATTTGAAAATTAGTGAAAATTACCTTTTTAAAATTAGTCCCAGTCCTAGCACCATTAAGGCTGTATCCAGGGAGGGGTTAAGAGATTGACCCCCCCCCCTTGAAACGTTTATCCAACTTCTAAAAACGAAGTAAAAATGAATTTAAAAAAATTTTTGCTTAGTTTTTTTAGTAACTCCTCTCCCACCCTCGCCCGAAAAAAAAGCTCCCCGAACATAAATCCTAGTTGTGATCCTGAGTTTCACCAACGTAAATAGCACCAAGATAATTACTCAGGTAAGTAAGTAAGTAATCTGACGCGTAAAATTAAGTTTGATAGTTTTAAGTTTAATATTAAGTTTAATCCAATTCTCTATTAAGTTTAATAGAGAATTGGATGTAATGGAACAGGTGTATGCGCTAGATTGTATTTTAGGGATTTGAGACTTCAAAAAAAAAATTCCAAATCATACGGAAAGCATGAGAAATAATTGGGAGCATTGTAAAAATCTTAAAGTTTAAGGTGGAGCCCCCTGCGTGTCTGCTTATACTGGAAACTAAAAAGTAGTTCTTCTAAAAAAGACAAACAAAAAAAATGGGCTTCCAAAACTGGAAGAACAAGATTGAATTCTTAACCTACATTTTACCAATTTTTTGTTGCTTAAACCGACATTGCCTACCAAGGGCGGCTCACTCTCGACCCCACGGTGGTAATATTAGTTAAATTTGTTGCTTCCGTCACGCTTTACCTCTTCACACCAAGCATGGCATACTTCGTGCCACGAGTTATGTATTCCCGACATGCTTGGCGCACGCCAGCTGATGTCCATGGTTGGTCAAGGTGGGCAACTTCTTGGGGCCTATATCCTATTTACATAAAAAATTAAGCAATCTTGACTCTTTGACTAATCGCCAAACATAATCGTAAAAAGATTGCGAAGTAAGTGTGTACTAAGGTCTTTGAACTGACTGTGAAGGAAAAAGGCTAAGACTACTACGGAAATCTTCTCCAAAATTAATAATATTAACTCTAAATAACATAAAACTTAATTCGCGTTGCATAAATGTATAAAAGAGTTATAAATGTATAAAGAAAATGTTAAAGATATGAGAGTGGTAACTGCGTATTTCCACGTTTTGGATCTTGTCAAGCGAACTTGCAGCATTTTGTTCTTATTAGGGATGCATGTTAATCAAAACGGCAGACTAAAAATGCAGTGGATTGGAACTTTTGAGAACTTTGAAACAGGAATGTGGGCTAGAGGGTCCCCTCAAAAATGCATAGTCCTAAATTTTCTCGAATTTCTGGTCGCTTAGTAATTAAAGTTATAAAACGATTTTGGTATTTATGTATTATAGTGACCCCACTCAAGAAGTGAATTTAGGTTAATCCTAATGAAATATACCAAAATATGATGGAAATATAATATTTGATCAACAAAATTAGGGAAACTATAGAAGAAAATTATGGAAAGCAGGCCACCCAGAACGCATATATAAAATACCTAACTTACACTAATCGCCTCTGTATATAAAATATTTAATTAAAATATACTAGCATCGCAGTTTTCTCATTGAGGCAAAACCTGTTATAACCGACTACAGTCAGAGAAACCGGTTCTACTCAGATCAAAAACTTGAGTAGGATCGCTATAATACACAAGAACCATAATTTGTTTCAATTTTGCCCCCCCCCCCAGAATAAAATTCCTGCACGCGTGTCTGTGGGGAAATCATGATATTCTAGAGGGACACGGCCGTGGGCGTGTATGTAGTATAAGTGAGTAAGTAGATTGTGGGTTTTAGCCAAGGATATCTATGCACTTGGAAAGAAGGTTAGTTTTCAGTATTTTACTTTAAGACAGGTCAAATGTTAAGGAGGGGCATTCGTTAAAACGTGTAAAAACAGGCGTTTTATACTAGAATTATGGAGCATTATGTATATAAAAATCACGTCCTCTACCCTACCTCTGACTACGTTCTTGCTTGGAACTATGGAACTCCATCTCTGGGACTGATATCTAAGATTTAGAGAAGACTTATGTACGAAGGATGACTATGGCTCCTCCCCCCTTCTCCCAGAGGACTCGAGGTTTTTATATTTTAGCGATATAATATGAGATTTACTGGGAAAAGCCGTCTAACTGAAATTGGTATATGACATTTTTGACAAAACTGGCTTCATATCGCATGCCCTCAAATTTGAGATGAGCTACTTATTGGTCCAGTCTGTGTTCTCAATCTTAGTTATTTCTCAAGTTGTATAGAAACTTCTCGTTTTTGACTCAGTTTCCTGAACTCACAAGATGGTATTTTTTGCTCTTTTGTCGTTTTTATTTGTGTCACGTGAATTTGTTAAATTTGTGAGCCATTTTTCGACCACTTCTAACCTTTCAGTTACTTCTAAATTTTATTAGTACATGCACTTCTGACGGCAATGCAACAATACAACATCGAAATCCCCCCCCCCCTCTTGTATACTCCCCCTTGTATAAATAAAACTACATTAGCGGATGCTTTGGCGCTGCAAAAAAACACTAAAGAGCGCTGCAAGACTTGATACCGCAGTGGTAAGAACACTTGTCTGTGACCGTGGTAACTTAGGTTGAAATCTTAGTCTTAGATAAGACTAAAAATTCGGAAAACAAGAAATATAATTTTTTGAAAATTCATTTATATAGTGGACTAAAAGGTAGATATTAATGGCTTTTTCTTGAGAATCTATAAATATAAATGAAAACGTGGGGCTTTACATAACTTAATCTTTTTAACTCGTTTTCCTGAACTCACCGACTTTTTATTTTATGAATTTATAACTTGGATCTACTTAACATTTACGCTCAATTAGTTTTGTGTCCCTCGTTTTCACTTGTAAGCTATTCGAAAGCAATTGTTTTTATTTATAGACAACGAGAACAATTATTTTAAAAATTACTATTTTCTAAATGCGTTATATCCTCTTGAAAGAACCTTAGTTATTCTTCTCTCATGTAAAATGTATGCTAACTTGCTAAGTAAAATATCTCCTCTTGAATTATTGCAGCCAAGTGCCATTACATAAGCCAAACAACTTGACAGCCCGGCTTCCGCTCAAGAATTCAAAGTACATGAAATAAATTGCTTGAAGGACGTTTTTCGCGCCAAAAACCTTATCTTTCAGCCTGACAACGGACAAAAAAAGAAAAAACATAACCAAATTATGCCTCTTATTGTTTGTTAAGTGACTCAGCTGCACTGGCACATGTACTAATTTCAATCAGGTTACGTAATTGACTGTTAAATTATCCTTTAATTAATAGAGAAAGATGAAAGGCTTTGATAACCTGCTTGTCCATCAGGAATGTTGGTAGATAGAGGCTATGGACATGGGCGCAATTAAGTATTTTTCTTGGAGGGGAACCAACTGGACTGAGTTGGGAAATGGTGTAAATTGGGTGGAGGGGAGGCGGAATACGCCCTATAAAACGCCTTTTCCATGTATTTTCATTGAAAAATTCCGCTTTTGGGCACTTTTATTGGAAAAATCAGAAAAAAATTTACTACGTTTTCATTGAACAAACTTAAACAAATTGGTTAATTTTTTGCAAAAATATCAAGAGGGGAAACCAAAAAAAGAAAAATGAAGAAAAGATGAAACGTTAAAGAGAGGAACCAACTTCATTCCCTTTAAATCAGGAGTACTATAAAAACTATTATTTGCGAATTCTCGGCATACGAACAAGATTGGATAAAACTGCAACGGTTAATCAAGCAGCAACAGAAAAATGACGACTAGCAGCCATGAAAGGATATCAGCGCGGGTTAAAAAATCAAATACCAGGTTTGCTATAATTGGTAATTTATAGGATACAATAATATTCCGGTAATAGAAACTCTACTTGAAATCTTACTGCCCAGTCTTCTTTTTCTTTTGGCAATAACTGATCTTAATTGTTTGACCAAAACTGTTTGCGGTTAATATTCCAACAACGATAAAGAACCTGTTTTTTTGTTTGAATGTACAATGAAATATGACGTAGTGGATTTGAGCGCCATCTATTATTGAAATATGTAGGCTGCGTAATATGCTGAATAGTCTCGAATATATATATATATATATATATATATACTAGCTGTTGGGGTGGCGCTTCGCGCCACCCCAACACCTAGTTGGTGGGGGCGCTTCGCGCCCCCCCCCCCCCCAAGCCCCCCCGCGCGCGTAAGTCGTTACGCGCCATATTAGTTACGCGCCATTGTAGTTGTGTCCCTATGTCCCACCTGTGAATATAGATAGATATATATATATATATATATATATATATATATATATATATATATATATATATGTTTTTAACTACGTAAAACTTGCGAATATACAACATTCTTTGCTGTCCCATTGTCTGTGCATATAAATAGATTGTCAGGTTTACCGACTCTTGAACATGCAACATATAATGGTCCATGGGAAAACAATCCGTATTCAGATCTATACCTCATGATTCTAATGATTGCCCTTGAGCTTTGTTGATGGTGATTGCTAATCGACCATTCCCTGAGTCGCCATCGTCATTTATATATCCCCCTGTGCACCCCGGCGTCCCCTTTGTAGTTATGTCCCTGTGTCCCGGTCGTCATTTATATTCCCTGTGTCCCGGTCGTCATTTGTGTCCCGGTGTTCCAGTCTGTGATTTCTCTTTGAGTGTCCCGGGCGTCATTTATATTCCTTGTGTCCCGGTGTCCCGGTCGCCATTTATATCCCCCTGTGCCCCCCGGCGTCCCCATTGTAGTTGTGTCCCTGTGTCCCGGTCGTCATTTATATTCCCTGTGTCCCGGTCGTCATTTGTATCCCGGTGTCCCGGTCTGTATATACATTCGTTTTTTAGTTTTGTTTTTCTCCTTTATTTTTTTCCTTTTTTCTTTTTTTTTCTTTTTTAGTTTATTTAGATTTTTAGATTTTTTAGTTTTTTTATTAGTTTTTAGTTTTTTTGTAGTTTTTACCATTTTTTAGTTTTTTTAGTTTTTTTTTTACTTATGTCCTGGTCGTCATTTATACTCCCTGTGTCCCGGTCGTCATTTGTGTCTCGGTGCTTTGTTGATTGCTAATTTATATTATATTTATATTTATATTTTTTATATTTATTAATATTTTTTTAGTTTTCTTTTTCTCTTATTTTTCAGTTTTTTCCTTTTTTTTAGTTTTTTCTTTTTTAGTTTTTAGTTTTTTTTTTTTTTTACCTTTTTTTAGTTTTTTTAGTTTTTTTAGTTTTTTAGCTTTTTTAGTTTTTTTATTAGTTTTTAGTTTTTTTTTAGTTTTTGCCTTTTTTTAGTTTTTTCAGTTTTTTTTAGTTTTTAATAATTCAGACGTCATATGCGGACAAACACGACGTCACTCGACAGACAGACAGACAGACATAACCCACAAACAACTTATTTTTATATATATTTATTCATATTTTTTTAGTTTTCTTTTTCTCTTTTATTTTTCAGTTTTTTCCTTTTTTTTAGTTTTTTTCTTTTTTAGTTTTTAGTTTTTTTTTAGTTTTTTACCTTTTTTTAGTTTTTTTTAGTTTTTTTAGTTTTTTAGCTTTTTTAGTTTTTTTATTAGTTTTTATTTTTTTTGTAGTTTTTGCCTTTTTTTATTTTTTTCAGTTTTTTTTAGTTATTAGATTTTTATCTTTTTTTTAGTTTTTTTTAGTTTTTTAGCTTTTTTAGTTTTTTTTTCTTTTTAGTTTTTTTTTGTAGTTTTTACCTATTTTAGTTTTTTTCTTCTTTTGTATTAGTGTGAAATAATTCAGACGTCATATGCGAACAAACATGACGTCACCTGATCCATCCACAGATCCACACACAGACAACTTATTTTTATATATATGTTTAATAATTCAGACGTCATATGCGGACAAACACGACGTCACTCGACAGACAGACAGACAGACATAACCCACAAACAACTTATTTTTATATATATTTATTCATATTTTTTTAGTTTTCTTTTTCTCTTTTATTTTTCAGTTTTTTCCTTTTTTTTAGTCTTTTCTTTTTTAGTTTTTAGTTTTTTTTAGTTTTTTACCTTTTTTTAGTTTTTTTTAGTTTTTTTAGTTTTTTAGCTTTTTTAGTTTTTTTATTAGTTTTTATTTTTTTTGTAGTTTTTGCCTTTTTTTTATTTTTTTCAGTTTTTTTTAGTTATTAGATTTTTACCTTTTTTTAGTTTTTTTTAGTTTTTTAGCTTTTTTAGTTTTTTTTCTTTTTAGTTTTTTTTGTAGTTTTTACCTTTTTTAGTTTTTTTCTTCTTTTGTATTAGTGTGAAATAATTCAGACGTCATATGCGAACAAACATGACGTCACCTGATCCATCCACAGATCCACACACAGACAACTTATTTTTATATATATAGATATATATATATGTCTATATAGATAGTCTATATAGGATGATAGTCTATCATCCATATATGTATAAAAATGATGGCATTTCCCTTGTTGATGGATAGTCTATCATCCATCCATCCTAGGGCAGAACTACGGTGGATAGTCATGAAATCAGGGTAATTCAAATAGTCTATGAATTTCAATGAGGCATTTGAAGGCAATTGGAGACCCCAAATAAAGGGCTTTCAAAAGTGTATGACTGACCAAATCCACAGGAGTCTGAAGATAACCTCGTTGCGTAAATTCTCTCCTTTGTTGCCGCACTGAATTGTAAAAGGGAACAAGCGGAAACGTTTTTTGTTTATAAAAAACAAAACAAAAAAAAACAAAAAACAACCAAGCGCTTGTAACACCCTTTTTATCAGCATCCAGTCGTCGAGCAATATGACAATCAATACGGTGGTACAGCTGTCATGTTCAATTGTCCAATAAAGCGACTAAACAAATACAAGCTAGTTGGAATATTCAAAAATTAAGTAATAAAAGTATTTATTTTTAATCAGAAGAATAAAATGATTCCAGGGATATATCAACAGTCAACTAAAGGGATAAATATAAGAGAATAGGTTGGCCTAATTGGTCTTTCTAAAAAGATACTGTTGTAGGTAAGTCAATTAACTAAAAATTCAAAGTGTTTATTCTTGAATAATCATAATAACGTCCGTATTAATGAACAGCTCTGATTTATGGCAGTGTTTGCCTTTTGATATAGCAACGAGGAAAGTTACAGTTTCCAAGGCTTTATGAAGATAAAGTTTTTCGCTTATTTACTGCTGACTTTCCACACACATTCCTTATTTTCAAGCTTGGTGCTCGCTGATGAGTAAAACTGTATAACTGCATATGGATATTTTTTTTTATTAAAGATTGACCTCTCTCAAAAACTTGGGTTCTTTAATTTTTAAGACTGTGGATAGTTGTGTAAGTTCCCTCTTGGCCAATTTAAAGAATCAGATTTAATTTTTAGTGCCTTCGGTACTATAATAAATAATCTCAACTAGAATATCTGTTGGAGACAAGATTGTCACAAAATGTCATATCGTGACAGACATCTTACTGTTTGCTTTCAGAAAATTTCCAGTTTTTTTTTAGTGTAGGGCAAAAATTCTGCCCTTACCTCCTACAAATTTCAGTTGAATTGACGTCCTCTTTTCGTAAATGAGCTGATGAAAATAGATGGACCCTCTTCCCCCCTCTTCTCCATCTATGTGTCAGAACAAGCTTGTACTCATAAAAGATCCAATTATGGTGATAGTTTTAGCTGCCACTAAGTTGAGTTAACATCCGACGGGTACATTTGGAGATCTCTTGTAAGATGAGAGGTTAGGGTCATTGTTTCACTTCTCCACAGAGGTCGAACCGATCCCTGACTTCAAAAGAGGGAAATAGCGTCAAAAATTTACCTACTAAGTTCGGTTTATATCCGACAAACTTTCCCGGACATTGTTCTGACATGCATTTAGACATTCCTACCTTTCGCGGGCTTTATTAGGTGAAAGCTCTGAAAGTGATAATTAATCTAAGGACCCATCCCTTTGTCTTGTTTCTTATAAAGAATATATAACTGTAACAATAGCTCTTACTTACTAATAAGTTTGGCCAATAACTGACTATCTCTTCCAGTCGATTTTTTGATGACAGTGTTTAGGAACTACCCCAGAAGAGGTCACATTGTGTTCAAAATTCTCAAAGGCATTACCAGGTCACTAGTTGTGACCGTTCATCCCATCCTTTAAGTCGGATCGTCGCTTGGCTTATTTCTGTCTACTTCCAGGCAAGACCCTTATATGCATACTAAACTTCAGATATGATGAAAATTAAAGTTTTGTAAAAGAAAAAAAAGTCGGAATTTGGGAATTCCAAAGTGAACTAAAAAGATGATTCAATCCCCGTTTCTAGTTCTATAATAAGAGAAAGGTTGAGCCTGTTGAGGCTGTGACAATTCGCGGATAAAGGATGACAGATTGCCAAATATCACCCTTGTTGGCCAACCATCGAGGGCCAAACAAAAAGCAGTTCGTCTCCGAATGTGATTGGGACGATGTCGTAAGGAAAGATTTAACGAAAATGGGTACTTGATGGGAGGGTGTAAAGAGGTAGACTTTGAATAGGTTGCGACGGAGGAGGAGCTTGCGTAGGTGTGTTGACCTCAGGCGGCTTGGTGCTGCAGTGAGTTGTCAGTAATAGTAGTAGTTTTCTGTAATTATTTTCTATAATACTTGATATGTTCGATACCTGAGATCGAAATTTCATGTCTCTTCAAGTATTTTATGCTCTTCGAGAATCTTGCTTTAAAAGGTTCTTAATCTGTCTACTATTGAATGAGGCACTGCTTGGTTTTGATTAGTATCACTACTATTTAGTAGGCCTGAAAAAAATTACTTCTGTTTTCTTCTTGAAAGTTACTTAAACTTTTGCAAACTTCAGAGGAAGTATTTTTCTCCATTCCACAATTCCCACAATAGAAGAATTTCTGAATTGCCCTATCTTACCCTAACTATAGACCACTGAGCAGGATGATAAACAAGAAAAGAAAAAAATGTCAAAGATAGTTTCTATATCGCTCAGAAATATAAGTAACACGGCTAGCATGAAGCTTATTCATTTAAATTAAAAAGAAAATTTATAATTAAAGAAAACGTAAAACGAAAACCTAACACGCAGCGACAGTACAATTGGCTTTCGCTAGAGGGCTGGCAAACGCATCGATTAAAAAAGAATAAATACAGGTTTTGCTAGATAAAATTAGATGGCGTTGAACTTTTTTTGGGATACCAATTTGGGTTTTAATTCCTAGCAGTGTCCCATACTATTCGAGGAGGTGGTTTTGTCATCATCGTTTTTTTATGTATTCCCATGGTTCATTAGCTACTCAATCGGAAAACACAAAACTGGTTTGGCAGATAGTCCGGTCACCAATCACCATATTCGTACGATAACTGGTATTGCAGATATTTCATTTATAGTTGACAATGCTCTCGGACATTAAACATCTCTTTTTGTATCCTCAAACTTTGGTATTCAATAAAGGAAAAGGCTTAGAATCTTGGACAGTTTTTAGATGTGATATAAGTTACAACAGGGGAAAGACCTCTTTGGAACTGGAACCCTTTGGAACTGGAACCTGGTTCTAAAAAGCCCAGGATTTTTACTTCCTATATACTGGGTATCGTTATTATTAATATTGGCAGAATCGCAAAACTAAGTCTAGGCTATACTAAGCAGAATCGCAAAACTAAGTCTAGGCTAGACTAAGTCAAAACTAAGTAACCTCGAGTGTGTTTTTAGTTTAGATAGGGATTGATTGTCATTTTTTTCTTCTGTGTAGAATAGCGTTCCTTGGCAATGTCAAGATGTCCACCATTGGTGTCGCCAATGTCTAGAGCATTATCCTGCAGCTCTAGTTTAAACAGGCAACATTCGTCCCTCAAATGAGAAGGGATAGCCAACCACCACTCCCATTGATAAGTGGCACAGGATCTTCAAAGAACCAGTACTACCTAAAGATCTTCTCTCTCCCACCTCGGCTTGCCCCTCAAGGCTCAAGATATTTTTCTTGTGCCATGGTCGACTTTTCATATATCCAGGGGAATAGCCCCCCTACACTCCCCCCTACTGCACCCCTATTTGTGGCTACTGTTCTCAGGGGCACACGAGAAGGTTTTCACCATTGCTCCAGCGTTGCCAATGAAGTACACTTGTACCGTTTATGGTACGATTTAGAGGTCCTGGTGCCCAATTTTTATTCCACCCAAATTTTAGTTTATTGAAAATTTTCTTCTTGTTATGACAAATTTTTAAGGCCGGACACTATGATTACCGAAAACTTGCTATACAGAAGAGATCTTACTGTAAAAGGGGGCGGTTATCCTTTGATGAATACAAACGGGTTTAGAAGACGGTCCTTAACTTGACTCAGCAAAATTTGAATAGCAGGGTTTTAAGCTGTCACCTGATTTTAGAAGACAAAATAATAAAAAAAAAGTTAAAAAGTGGACAGATATGAAGAATTTTGTTTCGCTCTCAGTATTTGCCTTTAGTCAAGTTGTGGAAGAAATTGTAATTTAAAAAAAGAAGAAGAAAATATTAAAGAAACAATGCGAGGACAATTGATGAAACATTGACAATGACTATAACAATGACATGACTATGTACAAATGGCTTATAAAAAAGAGGTGTATCTGTAATACCTTAGGAATAGCTAAGGGTTTCAACCTGAAGCTTTGAGGCCCCTTGCTGCTGCTACTTCTGCAACGGCTGCGACCATTCATTAATTTGACTGCTACTATTTGCGACTGTGACCACTTCTAATTGCGACTGCTTTCAGGTAATTTTTTAAGTAAGAAATTGTTATTTAAAAACAAGAAGAATCACTTAAAGAAAAAACGTGAGGACAATTGATAAAACATTGACAATGACTATAACAATGACATGACTATGTTCAAATGGCTTAAAAAAAAGAGGTGTATCTGTAATACCTGTAGTGGTATTACACCACTAAAGGTGTAATAAACTTTAGTGGTATCAAGGGGTTTAACTTGAAACTTTCAGGCCCCCTGATGCTGCTACTTCTGCAACGGCTGCGACCATACATTAATTTGACTGCTACTATTTGCGACTGTGACCACTTCTAATTGCGACTGCTTTCAAGTAATTTTGAAGGGGCTATTGATCAACAACAGAGCATATTATTTGCATGCAGGCTGTTAAAAATTTCAATCAGTAAATAGCCTTAGAACATCCGAAGGTATTAAGTTGAAACTTTCAGGGCTTGTTGAAAGGGATACTGGAAAGTAATTGATGGGAAGGGGGCTACAAATATGACAACTCAGATTCATATTTCTACGGTGTCTCATCCCCAACAGACACTGGAGCAAGAACTATAAATTATGCAACTGATCAATTGTTTCCATGTAGTATCTATGATTGAGAAAGGGGGAGAGGGCTATATCTTGGGTATAACAAAAAAAAGGATGAGGGTATTACGGTGAAATTTCATGACGTTTTTGACTATTTTGAACAAAATGGCTAATCTTGATCGAATGTCTTTGGAGGAAGGGTAGCGAAAAAAGGGCTTGGGAGGGCAAGGGGTTGGCATCAATCCCTTTGACTCTTATAAAAAGCACTAAAACATTAAATTTTCAGCTGAATGAGCACCTTCCAAAGCTTCAACGACAACTCCTTCCATGCCGATAAAGATTAATAAATTGTAACCCTATTGCTCTTTACTTATATTGTGTTTTAGAAATTTTGATTGGAAACCGCCGACAATTTCATTATTCCAGCAAAAACTTTAAAGAGGGTAAATTGAATTTTGATAAAGGGATTTATCCTGGTACAAGAAAACTGAAAACAGTGAGTGGAGAGAAACAACACACCCCATAGAAATAAAAATACGTGTATCATTAGGCTGTCACTCATACATTTACTTTCTTATATACAAATCCCCTAAAAAACAACAATGTTGTAAAAACCACCCTGATTCACAAAAAAAAAAAAACCCCAAACAACAAAACAGACAGCCAAAAAAAGTAATGATATCATTTACTTTGTCTCAGTGCAATAGAAAGACTCGAAAACAAATTTTTGACAGTAAAGAGAATTAAATATTTTGCTTTTCAGCTACGTTGTGATAGTACAATCCTGAAATGTTATTTCGAAAGCCTGAAGAAGTTAGGATTTTAAGTTTCCCCTTCTTGTTATTACGAAATGAAGATTTTTGCCTCCCAGTTGGCTTTTGTGGTAAAACGGACAGATTCCCTTGATAAGCCTGAATTTAACTAAATACTTTTTGGCAGTATGCGTCATTAGTAAAATCTAACAGGGACCGCACAAAGTAACTAAAACCTCGTTTCGAACTTGTTTGCAAAAAGAAACAGTCTTAATAATTAAAAACTTATGAAGAATTAAAGTACTAAAAACCAATTACAATAAAAAAATAACTTTCTTCCCAACCCAAACTAGAGCAAGCGGACCCAACCACAAACCCACCACTACGTCAGGGGGGCACGCGCCCTCCGCACCCCCTGGATCTGCCACTGATTCAGAGGGTAACATATCTAGAGCATTGGTATTTTTAAGAATATGGTAGCAGCTTCACAGATTTTCTAGCTAAGGAAAATCACAAAAGAAATTTTGTATTACAAAACAAAATTGCCTATAAAAGTGGTATGCAAATATAATATTTACGCTTAAATTTTTGTGTAAGCACTTTGTAGACGTGTAAATTCAACTTAATTCGACTCAATCAACCCAGATTTTATACTCGCTTTTTTTCTCAAAAATACAATTAGCTTTTTTTCTGTCATAATTCCAACGTTTGATTTGAATTACTATTGAACATACTACTTTAAATGTCACCTTAGTCAAATTCAGTATGATATTCAAGAAAATTCGATCTAGCATAGAAATCCAAACAAAATCAATTAATAAAACCTATTTCTGTTGCGAATTACATTTTTTTTTCTGCTGAAAACTACATAAATCTTAGAAATTTTAAAAATATTGATGGAATTCAAATACAAATCAAAATTTCAACAAAAAAATGGGTCTTTTTTGACCGGTTGAATTCCAGCAAAAAACTAATTGGAAATCCAATTTATTTTTTAGTGTACTGTCATTCCTAATATCACTACTACTACTAATACTCCTGCTACTACTACTTATGCTATTACAGTATTACGGTGGTATAAAAATATTACGGTGAAAGCTTCAGGGAATATTGAGAAAAAAATTCTACTAAATCAAAACACACTATATGCGTGCAAGCTGTCAAAGGAGGCCTATAAGTAATATCGTAAGGCTGGTGTCGTGTATTGAATTTAAACTTATGGGATATGTTGAGGGGGGGTCGACTTACTCAAGAGCACTATATACATGCTGCAACTGCTGTTCGGAGGGTACAAATTAATCTCTTGTGGTAAATGTTTAGTCAGAAAATAGGTACAGCTTATTTCAAAGTGTCGGCAACTCTGCCATATATTGTGTTATGGTCAATTTTAAATGATGAGTCTCAACCCCTCCGGGAAGAATGAAAACTTGGCGCCAATGGTGTAGCCAACTGTTGTTATAGCACAGTTTTAAGACTATTTTTACTTAATTATTAAACTTCAAGTTTGAAGCCCATTTTTGTATACCCAAAGCAAAAATATGTCAGTCAATCTTAATAAATCAAATCAGGTTTAGATCGTTGACCATTTTACCCGCTAACTTTAATCCCTTAAATAGATAGTAAGGGGAAAGTGAAAGTTGTTTCTGTGTCGGAATACTAATCCCTGTTGTAGTTGATATAGAAAAACAATACAATTATTTAGAAATGAAAACCAGGAGACTGGGAAGTCGAATCGAAGAAGTTAGGGTTGCGGGCTTAAAGTCTTGCATACTCGTGGTGAGACAGTCTACAACCCCTCGATAAACCCTTCGTAAGCATAAAGAAACATTTTGGGTTATTTGCTACTTTCATTGGTCGCGTTTTAGTTTCAATTCAGTAAATTAAATTGTGTCATGAATTAGGCAAATTACTTTCGGCCACCTGGTGCACATCTCAAAACGCCCTGAGTGACGCGCAGTTCCACCACGCTTGGCACAGTTTTCACCAAGTTTAGGACAACTTCCGCCGCACTCGACCAAGTTTTCGCCACGCGTGACATGTACCACTTGGTGCTCGTCATTGCTGAAAGTGAATGCCCCTCAATGTTGGAACATCATTTCCAACATAATAAATTTAAAATAAAATAAAAAATAAAATTAGAATAAAATAAATTTATGGATAAAGTTTTTCAATGTCGTTTTGGCTGGTCCCCTGGAAACAGACATAATTCTACAGAACAAAGGAAGAAAAAAAATCTTTAAATTTTTTTCAGAATTAGATGGAAATATGTAAAAAACTAAATCAGAAACAAAGTATAAGAACCCAGGGTACATTTACGATTCGACAAAAAAACTATGGAAAGTTGCTAAAAACTTATTTTTTTCCTTCCAACTGATTTTTCTTTTTTTTTAATTGCTTTAACGACAGAAAAGTAACTTTGAATTACTGTTTTAGTAACTTTAAAAAAAAAAAGTTAACCAGGGGGTAATTTGCTATGGGGCAAGGGGATGGTGGGGGGGGGGTCAAATACCCCTACCAGAACTCAGTCACCCCAGAGTGCAGTTTGCCCCCCCCCCCCCAAGTGAAATTTAGTTTCTTCAAAAATCTTGTCAACATTAAGATAAGCCTGTATAATTCAAGCATCCATAGAAACAGGTTAGTTTTCTTTAGTATATCTTTACCTTTAAGGTACTATATGGCTGAATTTTCAGTTTTCACTATCATTTTCACTTGATTTGGGAAAATTGGCTCCAACTCCCCCTCTACGTTTTTGACGAAATTAGGCCACTGCAGTTAACAGGCATCTTTAGTGAAGTAAATCTATGTTATTATCATCGTCGATGTTACTATTAGATTAAAAATATTGAAAATATTGGTATAGTGACAGAGAGATATATGCAACTGAATTCATGATGTTTCTGCCCTTGTAAGCCTAATAAGCCCTTAATTATTTAATAACCATTCCTGGTTCGTTTTTCTCTGAGTGTCGAGTTCCATGTCTTTAAATTCAAGTTGATTTTTCAATAGATTTTGTTTTCAGTTCATAATAGTTACTTTGAAACATGTTAAAATTCAGGACGTTATAATTTACAAAAACATTCCTGTTTTTGCCAAAAAAAGAGCTTCTTTTGCCCCATTTCGGCGGCAGAAAGTCAAAAGCTGTCATGGCATAAAACATCGATTTTACTGGAAAAGAAAGCTGAATTTTTAATTTTTTTTGCGTTTTTTTTAAATTTTGGCAAGGACCAAAATTTTTCTAGGCATATAAGATGCAGCTAAGAAAATTTACGTCCAAAGATTTATTGAACAAAGAAAGTGAACGGGAAAAGGAGATAGTACGCATTGCGGGAAAATCTAATTTTCCCAAACATATTTCTAGTTTTTTTTTTCAATACATCAATTTTATTAGACACCAAAAAGGACTTGATTTTTTTCGAAACTATCCATCAGTATGATAGAATGTACCATTTATGAGCTGGAGCATTTACATTTCTGAGTTTCCTGGTTTTTAGTTCAACTTCTGGCTGTTTGTGCCATCTGAACTGTTCGTGCCATCTGAACTGTTGGTGCCATTTTCTTGTTCTGGATAATTTATTAATAATTTTTTGTTTGGTTGGTGTTAAACAGGGGCGTAGCTCCAGCATTTTAATTTGGAGGGGGGGTGCAAGAGGGGCTGACATCCGGAGAGTCAAGGGGCATGGGCTATATTATATGTTTTCTCCAAATAATCAGGGGGAGGGCAAATGGCTCTCCTTGCCCCCCAAGCGACGCCACTAGTATTAAGTGGCTGAATAAAATCATATCTTTTATTTGGAAATATGTGCAGCATCTCCTGAACTGAAAAATTTGTGCTTCTGAGTTTTCGATTTTTGACTTAGACTTTAAATTTCTGTGCCATTTCTCGTGTTTGAACTTTAGCTAAATATCTGCTACTATTCCAGGAATAAAGCGTCCCTCCCGCAAATTGGAGTTAGTTGCCCCATTTTTTTATATAAAAATCGTATTACGATTAAATAAATCGATACGATTCATTAAAATCGTACACCAACCGAATATCTATAAAACTCAGTATTGTCCTCATTTTTGGTATCATTTAAGCTGTTCGGTGCTCAATTAGAATTAATTCATCCAAATGCAATTTGTTTTTTAATAATTTTTTGCTGAACCCCCAAAAAATATTAACGGATGTGTGCTGGTAAGCTTAGGGTTTTGTGAAGTTGAATAGCTGTGCAAGACTTATAACGACTTAACCGTTCGAACGACTTCACAACTGCACCAGGACATGAGATCCTAGAAAGAGAAATGTGTTTCCAGATAAATTTTTTCTATATGCGTATTGGGTTTCCACTATATTCAAATTTTTCGAGGTTTCCCCAAATCCCCCTCACCAAAAAAAATTAGGTTCTGAACAGGCACATAGGTATGATTTTATTTCAGAGGGGGAGGGTGATTATAAGAAAATATTATTTGATAATTTGAATTAGGAGTGCCCAGTATTTCGAAAGTTAAGAATTAGGGGATGGCTTAGGCTTGTTCCTGCTTATATCCGTGACTCCGAAACCTACACGACAATTAAAGTTCGCAAAAACAGGAGCACTAACACGAAATACAAATCTTTAGTTTTCGTGGATATTTCACAGAACCCGTTTTTTTGTTCATTTTGGAGAAACTCGCAACAAATACGGGAATAAGGAAAACACTGTGTAGCGTGTGGGAAGCTACTTACGAAGGCCTGGTTGCCAGGTCCCCCCGAAACCGTATTTCTTTTAATTTCTGGACTCTTCTTATTAAAATTATCGAATAAAAATGGGCTATTATCAATGCTCCCCCCCCAAAAAAATTGGACTCCCGAAAAATTCCTTCGGACTTGCCTGTCTACAAGGGGTTTTGCCTGCACTGATGCCGTTATTAAACCTTATAATCTCGTACTTTATAGTTGTATCATAAAGAATTCTTTATAACCTCAGATAGTTCTATACATAGGCCTAAAGGTTTGCCCTAGGATCAAAGTGGAGACGGTTGAAAGTTGAAAAATGTTTATGTCAGTGAACTTCGATCTTATTAAACAACCAGTTTTTAAAACACAAACGGTGTTACCCGTCCCCCGCCGAAAATATTCCGAATGCTTGCAGCCAGTAACTATAGCAGCCCGGTTGATGAAGAATATTTGGTTTCGTTGACTTCAGTGTTTCTTTGTTATTCGTGGCAAAGTGACCAAAAAAGATGACGGATAAAGAAAGCAAATCGGATACAAAGCCATGGGCTTGGCTCTGTTCCTGTGAGTGTACCATGATATGTATCCGGGACCAGGGGGCTCCCCCACTCAAATGAAAACACTTTAAGCCAAAAAGGGTAAATTTTTCGTTGTTCATATTACTGACTTACGAATAAAGTGAACATACCACTCGATGCCTTTTTTAAGCTCTTTACGAATATAATAATCGCTTTTATCGCAAATTCAAACTTAAGCTCTTATTGAGCTCTTGAAAATGACCAAATATTTCCTGTTTTTGGGTATAAAAAAGGCTTAAAATAGCATCTACACCTTCTTACGTTGGCTTTCATATTTTCGATATTTTATCGAAAATGTAGTCAATAATATGAACAACGAAAAATTTACCTCAAAAAGAAGGCTCTGAACTATAAAAATTCTCAAAAGAAATCAAGGAAATGGTAAATGTATCGTAGCTCATATAAACTATTTACCAATAAAATGAACCTACCACTCGATGGTTTTTTTATGCTCTTTACGAATATAATAATCCTTTCTATTACAAATTCAAGTTTAAGCATTTTTTGAGTTCTTAAAAATGACGAATTATCAATTAAAGTATGAGTTATCGGTCGTTTTCGACAAAAAAATACTACGTTTTCTCACCGCCGTTTTCTCGGTCGTTTTCGACAAAATAATACTACATTTTGTCAGTGCCAAAATTATTTATAGTTAGGTTAGGTTAGGTTGGGTTAGTTCAAAAAGTGCTTAAATTTGAGTTATCGATAGAAGCGATTGTTATATTCGTAAAGGGCATAAAAAAGGCATCGAATGGTATGTTCACTTATTGGTAAGTCAATTATATGAACTGTGATACATTTACCAAAAAATTATAAAATACTTATGTCATTTCTATAACCGCTTCTCTTTACTTCCTCACTCCTTTAATGGGCAAATATACTTATTGGATGTGCTTCGGTTATCAGACAGTGGAGTTTATGTCCCTTTTGGAAGTAGAAAAAATTCTGGTCCTAGATTACAGTTAATGCTCTCCAGAAGGAAACACTAAAAATTCTGAAACAAGTACCAAAAAATTATAAAATACTTATCTATATCATTCCTAAAACCGCTTCTCTTTACTTCCTCCCCCCCCCTCTAATGTGCAAATATATAGCCAAAATAATAGCCTATATCTTCCATGCATTTTGCTGTAGCTCTTCTTCAAATACGATATAACAGGAAATGAGCAACATTGACGAAATAAAAAAAAAAAAAAAACAAAACAGAAGAATGCATGGAGAGTAGCTTATATAATTTGGGCAATATATTTGCTCAGCAGGGGGTGGGGGTTAAGTAAAGCGATGTACTATTAGGAATGATAAGCATTTATTGAGTTTGGTACTAGTTTGTTACGGAACACACTCAAGAATTACGCTGTGTAAGATCTGACAGAAACCAGTTTCCCTTCCTGGATCGCCATGATTTGCCCATTTTGAGTGGGAAAACTACAATGTCTGTATGTTTTCATTAAATCTTCAAAATATACAGGTGGTTAGGAGTGAATTACGATGGGTTAGGTAAGGTTAGATATTTGATATAATGCGGTCTGCTTGGCCTGCTTTCCACAATTCTTTCTTTCATTGTTTTCCTTTCTTTCATTGTACTCTATCGTTTTTTTTTTGTTTATAGGTGGGTAATCAAAAAATTCATTCATTCGTTTATTTTGAATTCTAGTGCCGTTTTTTTTTAAGCTCTGAGAAAGATTACACCTTAATTCAGTCTTTTTCTGTCGTAGAACTACAAATATTGGTCCAAACTAAGCCGAAATGTTACAAGTCTGAGATTTGTGGGATAATCGCTTGATCAAACAGTTCGTGGTAACGAACTGTAGTAAGGAGCGACCCGGCTCAATAGTAACCAAAACTCTAAAAAATGGAATTTTGATACCAATAGCTACATCAAAAGAATCGCATTTTCACAAATCACACCATCAGATTCAGTGTATCAGAGAACCATATCGTAGAAGTTTCAAGCTCCTATCTACAATTAAATAAAAGAAACAAGTTTTTTGAAATGAAAGTAAGGAGCGACATTAAAACTTAAAACGAACAGAAATTACTCCGTATATGAAAGGGGCTTTTCCTCCTCGACACCCCGCTCTTTACGCTAAAGTTTTTTATTGTTTTAAAAAGTAGAGTTGCGAGAAAGAATCAAACTTTAGCGCAAGGAGCGGGGTGTCGAGGAGGAAAAGCCCCTTTCATATACGGAGTAATTTCTGTTCGTTTTAAGTTTTAATCTCGCTCCTTACTTTCATTTCAAAAAGCTTGTTTTTTTTTAATTTAATTTCTGAAAGTTTTTGAATTAATGCATGTCTGATTTTGGTTCTCCGTACATAAATTATTAAAATGAAATTTGCATATTAATTCTTTTTTTGGCTAAATGGCTTTCTCTTAGTATTGATCAGACGATTTTGAGAAATAAGGGGTGGGGAAGGAGGCCTAGTTGCCCTCCAATTTTTGGGTTACTTAAAAAGGCAATTAGATCTTTTAATTTTTAACGAACGTTTTTAGTAGTAAAAAATCTACGTAACTTAAGAATTAACTTACGTAACAAACTTTTACTTATATTTTTGATTATATATATGAGGGGGTTGGTCCCCTCGTTAATACCTCGCTCTTCACACTAAATCTTGTTTTGTCCCAATTCTTTAAGAATGATCCCTGAATCAGAAAGGCCGTAGAATAAATAGTTGAAACTACTTAAAAAATTTTTCAAACAGTTCGTGGTAACGAACTGTAGTAAGGAGCGACCCGGCTCAATAGTAACCAAAACTCTAAAAAATGGAATTTTGATACCAATACCTACATCAAAAGAATCGCATTTTAATGCTGATTTTAAATATATAAGTTTAATCAAGTTTAGTCTTACCCATCAAAAGTTACGAGCCTGAGAAAATTTGCGTTATTTTAGAAAATAGGGGGAAACGCCCCCTAGAAGTCTTAGAATCTTAACGAAAATCACACCATCAGATTCAGCGTATCAGAGAACCCTACTGTAGAAGTTTCAAGCTCCTATCTACAAAAATGTGGAATTTTGTATTTTTTGCCAGAAGGCAGATCACGGATGCGTGTTTATTTGTTTTTTTGTTTTTTTTTGTTTTTGTTTTTTTTTCTTTTTCCCAGGGGTGATCGTATCGACCCAGTTGTCCTAGAATGTTGCAAGAGGGCTCATTCTAACGGAAATGAAAAGTTCTAGTGCCCTTTTTAAGTGACCAAAAAAATTGGAGGGCACTTAGGCCCCCTCCCACGCTAATTATTTTACCAAAGTCAACGGATCAAAATTCTGAGATAGCCATTTTATTCAGCGTAGTCGAAAAACCTTATAACTATGTCTTTGGGGACGACTTACTCCCCCACAGTCCCCATGGGAGGGGCAAAAAGTTACAAACTTTGACCAATGCTTACATATAGTAATGGTTATTGGGAAGTGTACAGGCGTTTTCAGGAGGATTTTTTGGGTTGGGGGAGGGGTTGAGAAGAGGGGGATATGCTGGGGGAACTTTCAATCGATAATTTGTCATGGGGGAAGAAAATCTCCATGAAGGGAGCGCAGGATTTAACAGCATTATTTAAAAACACAATGAAAAAATAAATATGAAAAAGTTCTTTCAGCTGGAAGTAAGGAACAGCATTAAAACTTAAAATAAACAGAAACTATTACCCATTTGAGGGGCTCACCTCCTCCTAATACCTCGCTCTTTACGTTAAAGTATTTTTAGTAATTTCAACTATTTATTCTACGGCTTTTGTGATTCTGGGGTCATTCTTAATGAATTGGGACAAAATTTAAGCTTTAGTGTAAAGAGCGAGGATCTGACAAGGGGGCGAACCCCCTCATATATGTAATAAAAATATGAGAATAAAAAAGTTCTTTACGTAAGCTAATTTATAAGTTACGTAAATCTTTTACTAATAAAAATATTCGTAAAAAATTAAAAGTTCTAGTTGCATTTTTAATTGACCAAAAAATCGGAGGGCAACTAGGCTTCCTCCCCCGCTCTTTTTTTCTCAAAATCATTCGATCAAAATTATGAGAAAGCCATTTAGCCAAAAAAAAAAATTCTAATTTCGTTTTAATTATTCCTCTGCGGAGAGCCAAAATCAAAACATGCATTGATTCAAAAACGTTCAGAAATTATATAGAAAAAACAAGTTTTTTTAACTGAAAGTAAGGAGCGACATTAAAACTTAAAACGAAAAGAAATTACTTCGTATATGAAAGAGGCTGCTTCCTCATCAACGCCCCGCTCTTTACGCTAAAGTTTTTTACTGTTTTAAAAAGAAGAATTGAGAGACAGAGTCAAACTTTAGCGTAAAGAGCGGGACGTTGATGATGAAGCAGCCTCTTTCATATACGAAGTAATTTCTGTTCGTTTTAAGTTTTAATGTCGCTCCTTACTTTCAGTTAAAAAAACTTGTTTTTTTTATTTAATTAGCATAAAGAGCGAAGTATTTATCTCCTCCTAAATATTTCGCTCTTTATGCTAAAGTACCTCGTATGCGTAATAATCTCTGTACGTTTTAAGTTTTAATGCTTCTCCTTTCTTTCAATTGAAAAAAACTTTTTCATGTTTATATTTTCATTGTTTTTTTTTTATTAATAGCAATGCTAGAAAATCCTGCGCCCTTCTCATTGAATTTCTCTTCCCCCATGAAATATTCCTCCAAGGAAAGATCCTCTCATATAGCCCCCTCCCCTGAACCCCACACCCAAACCAAAAAAATCCCCCCGATAACGTCGGTACACTTCCCAGTAACCATTACTGTATGTAAACATTGGTCAATGTTTGTAACTTGAAGCCCCTCCCCCAGGGACTGTGGGGGGTAAGTCATCCCCAAAGACATAGTTATTATGGTTTTCGACTATGCGGAACAAAATGGCTATCTCAAAATTTTTATCCGTTGACTTTGGGAAAAAATGAGCGTGGGAGGGGGCCTAGGTGCCCTCCAATTTTTTTGGTCACTTAAAAAGGGCACTAGAACTTTTCATTTCCGTTAGAATGAGCAACACTCTAGGACTTTTCGTTAAGATCCTATGACTTTTAGGGGGTGTTACCCCCTATTTTCCAAAATAAGGCAAATTTTCTCAGGCTCGTAACTTTTGATGACAAAGACTAAATTTGATGAAACTTTATGAAACTCCGTTTTTTAGAGTTTCGTTTACTATTGAGCCGGGTCGCTCCTCACTATAGTTCGTTACCACGAACTGTTTGAAAATGTGGAATTTTGTATTTTTGGCCAGAAGGCAGATCACGGATGCGTTTTTTTTCCAGGGGTGATCGTATCGACCCAGTGGTCCTAGAATACTGTGAGAGGGCTCATTCTAACGGAAATGAAAAGTTCTAGTGCCCTTTTTAAGTGAAAAAAAATTGGAGGGCACCTAGGCCCCCTCCCACGCTAATTATTTTCCCAAAGTCAACGGATCAAAATTCTGAGATAACCATTTTGTTCAGCTTAGACGAAGAACATTATAACTATGTCTTTGGGGATGACTTACTCCCCCACAGTCCCCGTGGGAGGGGCTACAAGTTACAAACTTTGACCAGTGCTTATATATAGTAATGGTTATTGGGAAGTGTACAGACGTGTTCAGGGGGATTTTTTGGTTGGGGGAGGGGTTGAGAAAAGGGGATATGTTGGGGGAGCTTTCCATGGAGGAATTTGCATGGGGGAAGAAAATTTCCATGAACGAAGCTGAGGATTTTCTAGCATTATTAAAAAAAAACAATGAATAAATAAATATGAAAAAGTTTTTTGGAAGTAAGGACCAGCATTAAAACTTAAAACGAATAGAAATTATTACGCATATGAGGGTCTCACCTCCTCCTAATACATCGCTCTTTACGCTAAAGTATTTTTAGTAATTTTAACTATTTATTCTACGGCGTCTGTGATTCAATTCAATTCAATTCAATTCAATTTATTCAAATAAAACTACAATATAACACCAATAATAATAAAGATCCTGGAAGCGAACTTGTTGAGGACCATAACCACAAAAAATTGAAAATGAAGAAGAGAGAAAAAAATAGAAAAGAGAAAACATGAGTAACTAAAGCAAATTGAATAAGAATTTAGAGAGTTATAATATCAAAATTTTAGTACATTGCTATACAGCATGCGAAAACTTGTGGATAGCTCGACACTGGAGGGTATTATATTCCATTGAAGTATAGATTTATAAATGGGGGATCGCTGGGCGGAACTAGAGACACACTTGGGGACAATGAAGGAACGGTTGGATGAACGGAGACAGAGGCCTTCAGAATTATTAATATTAAAATAAGATAATAATTGAGGAGGAAGATTTTTATGGTAAGCGGAGTATGCAAGGTATAGATTTAATTTTTTGATGATTTGTTCAAAAGGGATAATACCAAAATCGGAGTACAAGTCCTGGGTGGGATATAGTCGGGGCAGCCGAAAAACTGCTTTGATGGCACGGTTTTGGGCAGATTTTAATTTATTGGTAACTGAAGGAAAAGTGTTGCCCCAAACAGATCCACAGTATGAGATATATGGGTAAATAAAAGAGTAATAAAGGGTGACAAGGATATCGGGAGGAAGAAAATAATTCGCACGATTAATCATACTTACCTGTCGCAAAATTATGGCTCTGATGTAGGACACGTGTGTTGCAAATGATAGGGAGGAGTCTATGTGAACACCAAGAAACTTGGCAACTTCGACCTGTGGGAGGAGATTGGTAGAATATTTTAGGCCAAGTGCTTGCTGAGCTTCATTTTTTTTGTAAGGGGTTCGAAATAATACAACCTGACTTTTCTTGATGTTAATGGTCATGCAGTTAACTAGACACCACTCCTCTACTCTATTCAGAAGGGTTTGAGTAGAGGCGACAACGGATGGTAAATTAGGACCGGTGATGAAAAAGTTGCTATCGTCAGCGAAAAGTACTGGGTGCACTGATGGACCCAGGTCCGTAACCAAATCATTAATATAAAGGAGAAAAAGTATTGGACCAAGAACAGAGCCTTGTGGGACGCCCCTTCGGACAGATAGGGGATGTGAAGTCAACCCGCCCAGACTCACACTCTGTACTCTACCAGAGAGATAAGAGCCAAACCATGAGAAAGGAACTCCACGAATCCCTAAGTTGTTGAGTTTACTTAATAGAACACTGTGATCAACCATATCAAAGGCCTTAGAAAAGTCCAGAAATAAGCCCAATACAGTATTTTTAAGGTCAAGTTGGGAACGTATAAACTGTGTGGCGTCTATTAGTGCATGAGCAGTTGAAAATTTGGAACGGAAGCCATATTGATGGGGAGAAATCAACGAATCTGAAGAATGAATCCCAAATAAAAAGGGAGAAAGACGTCGGAATATAATTCTCTCGAGCACTTTAGATATAACTGGGAGAAGTGAGATTGGACGATAATTACTTATCTCAGACGGATCGCCTTTTTTATGAATCGGGATAACAATTGCTGATTTAAATATTTCTGGGAAGACTCCATTGGTCATAGACAGGTTTGCTATGTGCACAATGGGTTCACAAACATAGGAAGATACGGTCCTAAGAAGCTTATTACTTATGCCAAAGAAGTCAGGTGTACTACTATTAGAGAGACATTTGATAACTTGAAGCACCTCTTTACGATCAGTTGGAGAGAAAAACATGGATCCAGGATTCTTGCTAGGTTGTACTGACTGGGAGAAGGAACAGGAGTTAGCATTTGGAATATTAGTGAAATAATTATTAAAAGCATCCGGTACTGAACTTGGGTCAATTAATCTGCCACTGATGTCCTTAAGGTTAAGAGGTACAGATCTTGAACTTCTTTTTTTTGAAAGAATTTCATTTATTGTTGACCAAATTTTTTGCAAGTTCCCTTTGCAATGAGAGATTTTCGAATAATAATAATTTTTTTTTGCTTCCCGGACAAGTTTGGTATATAAATTTTTGTATTTTTTATAATTAGTCAGGTCAATAACGTTACTGGTTTTGCAAGCTAACTTATATAGGTCATTTTTTCGGTATGAAGAGATTATCAGGCTATTAGACATCCAGGGGCGTATATGGCTAGTTTTTCGGTTTGATTTACGAACTGGAAAGGTTGAACTGATAAGATCACTCAGTCCTTGTGTAAAACCATTTGTGGCTGAATTAACATCCTGACAATCCAAAACCTTGGACCAGTCAAAGGATTTCAAACGATCCGTGAACCTGTTCATATTCACAGTATTATATATTCTATTATACGTAGGGGTTTTAGTTCTAGAGGGCTGAGTAGTTGGTAGGGAGGGTAGCGAGAGATAGATTGGAAAGTGATCTGACAGGTCAGAAAATATTATTTTGGAGGACAGGTGGTTTCCCAGGGAAGTGGATACAAAAATGTTGTCAATTACAGTAGCTGTAGACCTCACAGGATCAACTCTAGTAGGAAAAAGGATTGTGGGAAGAAGACCACTTGAGGTGAATGTTTCAAAAAAGGTATCACAATCATTATTATTGCTAACATTTAGTAAATTACAATTGAAGTCCCCAAAAACTATTGCCTTCTTTTGTGGTAAATTAATAAAACTAGAAAAATCATCAAATAGGTTACAAAAGAAAGGGGTCGGAAATGAGGGGGGCTTATAAAATAATGAAAAAATAAAAGAATTCTCGTCAACACTTATGTCTACGATTATTGAATAAATGCATCTATTATTTATAGGTTGCGAGAATAAGGATTCACAGTCTAATAGCCTGGTGAATTTCAGACTTGACCGGATGTAAAGAGAAATGCCGCCAGAGGACTTGGTTAATTTTCTTTCAATATGAATAGCTTGAAAACCAGGGAGGGAAAATTCATTCTTATCATCAATTTCTGAAAGCCATGTTTCCGTTATTCCAATTACGTCAAAAGGGCAGTAACCATTAATTAAAACTAAGTCTTTAAAATTAGCCCACTTATCCCGTATACTTCTGATGTTAAAGCAAATTACATTAAGTTTGGTCTCTTCCATTAGCTTAGGTTTCACATTTTTCACAAAATCAAAAGTGTCGAGATATTCACAGTTAATTTGGTTTAAAGGGCTATCGGGGCTAGCTAAGGGGCTGGTGGGCAAATTATTTTGGTCATCGTAATAGTTAAAAACAACATTATTACACAGTGATAAATTCGTGAGAAACGTAAAATCTTGTACGGTGCACATTTAAACATCCATTGTGGTCTGAGTTTCATCATCTCCTTGATTAGAATATTGGAAATCTTCTTCAGCCGACGAAATATCATTGGTGGTAATTTTGGACTGGGATGGAAAGTTTGCCGTTTTTTTCTTAGATTTCTTGCCTTTGACTAGGGCAGTGGCATCGATTACCGTCTTGGGGGTTGTGGCAATTTCAGAGCCTGCATTGATTTGATTTGCAGTTGAGTCTACAGGCTTAACTAGCTTTGATGTGGAATCTATGTCCTTTTTCATGGAGGATAATTGAGCCATAGCTGTTTCTAATATGTCATCACCTAGGAGTTTAGTGATAGCTTTCTTCTTGAGAGTATTTTTGGTTTCCTCAGCTTCATTACTAACCTCAATTAAGTGACTGACTGTGAGATAAGTTGCAAGCCTTTGCCATTCTTGGCTATTTTTAGATGAATCTTTTGGAGGGCAGGATGTTGAAGTAAACTTAGGTAAGGGATGGGGGGAATGACTAGAACCTTGAGTATGAACATTATTTGCCTCTTTTGGAAATGATACTGTCTTTGCATCTGCTACAGCAACTGTTGCTTGGCTTCTACTGGGCCGATGGGGTGTGGGTTGCCAAGGGATTCTTGCAGCTACAACTGAGTAGGGTAGGTTCATTTTATCAGATGTTCTAAGGATTACAACTCGCTTTTGGTGAGCTGGGCAAGATTGTTTTTGGAGGGCTGTGTGTCCCTTCCGGTTACAATTTCTGCAGAAAGGGTCTGACTCAGGGCATTCACTAATTGCGTGGCCTGTTTTCCCACACTTAAGGCAAGACGGATGGGACTGTTTGCAGTGTTTTTTGCTGTGGCCGTGGGCTAGACAAGTGGAGCATTGTAGGGGCTTAGGCTTATAAATCTTGTAAAAAAGAGACATACCGTACAAGAATATTTCTCCGCTTAGCTCAACTTTGCAGGAAATGAGGATTGAACGGCTAGGGTGAAGAAAACCTTCTTTGTTTAAACTTAGCCTTATAGCAGTTGAAGGATTGATGAGAAGACCTGAAGAATCTATTAGTTCAGTTTGTATTTCCTCCACTTTTACACTGGTATCAACACCATACAGCACATACTTGTGTAACTTTTCCACATCTTTTTTTGTGGCTAAAATTTTTGAGCCATCAAGAATTATTTCTTTGGATTTTGACAGGACATGGTCTGCCGCCTGAGAAGACGTAAAGTAAATATCAATAGACTCGTCCTGCTTGAAAACAAGTTCAAAATTCACCTTGGTGATCAGAAAGACGGCTTTCCTAATTTGCATTATTCGATCTTTTGAAAAGGGTTGGCCATTGGTTTTCTTGATTGAGACAGTATAATAATTGGGGTGATCGTTAGCACTTGTTTCTGGGACACTTGAAGAGAGGGGTTGCACTATCGTTGGTGAACGAGTTTCATCCTTTTTCCTCTTTTTGCCAGGCGTCTCACCTCTTTCATTAGAGGTAGTTTCGGCTAAGGCCTGAATTCCTGACAAGTGGCTAACAGTTTTGGATCGCGTAGTTGGGGGGGTTCTAGGAAGAGTTTTATAGGTAGGTCGGAATGGCGACCGGCTAAGGGTTTCAGTGGGAGTATCCTTCTCGGGTGGTAGCCTTAGGGGCTTTTTTCCCGTCATTTATTCCGACGAGATACTGCAGATTCACAAACTTAATCACAGTTTTTAATCAGCGATAACACCAATATATTCAATTATACACTAATAATAACTCACTGTGTATGAAGTGAGCAATCCCTCACAATTAAGTCCGCAAGTTAATTGCGCAATCACAATACAGTACAAAAAGTAATCCGATTAGGTTCATAAGCTAGTTCCTTTTAGTTCAGATACTAAATTCATACTGATTCAGTGGTCATTCTTAATGAATTGGGACAAAATTTAAGCTTTAGTGTAAAGAGCGAGGTACTGACGAGGGGGTGAACCCCCTCATATGTGTAATAAAAACATGAGAATACAAAAGTTCGTTACGTAAGCTAATTTATAAGTTACGTATATATTTTACTAATAAAAACATTCGTAAAAAATTAAAAGTTCTAGTTGCCTTTTTAAGTAACCAAAAAATCGGAGGGCAGCTAGGCTTCCTCCCCCGTTCATTTTTTCTCAAAATCATTCGATCAAAATTATGAGAAAGCCATTTAGCAAAAAAAAAAAAAATTGTACAAATTTTCTTCTTCCTCATCAACGCCCCGCTCTTTACGGTAAAGTTTTTTACTGTTATAAAAAGTAGAGTTGAGAGAAAGAGTCAAACTTTAGCGCAAAGAGCGGGGCGTTGACGAGGAAGCAGCCCCTTTCATATACAAAGTAATTTCTGTTCGTTTTAAATTTTAATGTCGCTCCTTACTTTCAGTTAAAAAAACTTGTTTTTTTATTCAATTTGGAATAAGGATGAACCATCCTGCACTGCTAATGGGAACTAATTGCATGACTTATGGTTTTGAGCCCAATTGTTGCGCTCAATTAAATGCGCTTTGGACAGCAAAATTTAAATATTGATGAAAATAAAAAAAATAATATTGCGATTACATAAAACCTTCAAAAGTAACAAAATATTTTTAGTTTATCTTGATAGATAAATACCCGAAGAATTTTGAAGAAAAAAAAAGGACGAATTACAGCTTATTGAGTTTTGATGCTCAATAAGGAAACCTTCAGCCTTTGGAACATAATTTTGTAATTGTAATTCCTCATTTTAACGCCAAAAATAATTAAAAATAATTACAATAAGTATTATTAAACGCGGGACCAGTTTTCAAGGACATAGTCCCACGTGGAGGTGTTTTTTTTTTTATTCACATAATGTTGAGCAGGATTTCCTTGTTGTAAAAGCAGTTAAGACTGGCCAGCAATTAAAATAAGAAATACAACTTCCTCGCATGAAAGTGAAGAGACAAGTTAGAACTTAAAACGAATTAAAGGTACCCTTACTATAGGAGTTACTACCTGCCTGATCAGCCCCGGTGTCGTTTGGGAGGGGGCAGTTGCCCCCAAATAATGTGGAGAAAAACGTTATTATATATCCCATGCCCCTTGACAATCTGGATATGAACCCCTTTTGCCCCCCCCCATTGAAAATGCTGGGGATTCGCCCCAGTCAGCCCCTTCTCTTTACTCTAAAGCTTGGCGTCCACTTTAACATCAGATTGTCGTTTAGTAATGACAAGCGCTTATTCAAAAATTTGAACTGTTTTTGTGTTTCTGTTTTAAGTAAATCTGGCACACCATAATGACTTAATGAGTACATTCGTTCTCGGGACCCTCTAGAACAGAACTTAAACTTCAGGGTAAAATTCGGGGTATTGAGGAGACCAGCGACCCTCATCCTATTTAGGGGGATATCTGCATGCTTTAATTCCTTTTGTATTGATTTGCCAAATTGCATCTGTTTGTAAAAAAATTACCTATCTTAAAAACTAATTATTTACATTGTCATTATTAAATGATCATTTTAAAGCAACGCGCGTGGGCGTTAAATATCGGCTTTCAGTTGCAACGCCCGTAGTCGATATTTTCATACAGATTTGAAACTATCAGCTTTCAAACACCTTCAGCTGCAATTGAAAGCTACAATTTTATGTTAAATACTGATCTTTTTTAAGCTGTTTTCTCTTAGGATTCTTATTTTCAAGTTTTGATCTGATGTATTTAAGCTGACAAGCGTACAGGTATCTGCTCTAAGGAAATAAAAGGAAATAAAGGAAATAAAATAAAGTTCCAAGGAAATAAAAATAATTCATTTTTTGGTCCCTTGATCCATCTTAGTTCTAATAAAGGAATAAAGGAAATAAATAAAATAAAGGAAACAAAATAAAGTTCCAAGGAAATAAAATAATTCATTTTTTGGTCCATTGATCCATCTTAGTTCTAATAAAGGAATAAAGGAAATAAATAAAATAAAGGAAATAAAATAAAGTTCCAAGGAAATAAAAATAATTCATTTTTTGGTCCCTTGATCCATCTTAGTTCTAATAAAGGAATAAAGGAAATAAATAAAATAAAGGAAATAAAATAAAGTTCCAAGGAAATAAGAATAATTCATTTTTTGGTCCCTTGATCCATCTTAGTTTTATTCATACCTGAAAACCCTGATTTCCTAAAACTCTTCTTTTGGCTGTTTAAAACTGTGAAGGAAAATTGCGTTCTTGTCGATGTTGCCAAGTTGAAGCGTGAAGAGCCAAACTAATTATTTAAATATGATAACGCTTTTTGTTCATAAAAATCTAATCATAAACAGCCCATTGATTCCCGCATACAACTAAAAGGACTGCCTCCTTAAATTCAGAAAAAAACATCTTTTGGTATTTTCTTTTAAAAATTTTACCCCCTCCCCCTCCACTTTGATTTTGAAAAATTATATTTTTTGCATCTTCATTTAAAAAAAAATTGAAAAAAAGTTACCCACTATATCCTTATTGATTAGCGCCTCTGCATGCAGTATCAGGAGAACGCAAGATCAGTAATTATTTTAATTTGATTTATCCATCAGCCAAACTTTGTTCGTTTGTTTATAAAATTTACTTCCTTGTGACTTAAGGCAGGATAAAAAAAAGGCAAGGTTACTATTGATTTCTATGATGTGTGTAATTTGAGCAAAATTTCCTTGACCTTTCCTTATATCATTACTTTATTGACAATGAAATCGATTTTGAATTATACTTGAATATGTGACAAGTTAAACGAGAGTAGGAAGAAAGAAGTTGAAACAACATTCTTTGAAAAACAAAATTTGTTTAGGAGGGGGGGGGGGGGAGGTGAACGCCAAGCGATATTTCCTCTCTGTCCAAATACATTCGTGCAAAATCCATTTTATTGAGAACTGTTGGCAAGTTCAGGTGTTAATAAGCTAAAACTTTCCAATTAAATTGTAATGGTTTTAACTGAAATGTTGACGCGTCGGAAGCGAAAATGTTGTTATTTAAAAATCAGAGATATCACATGGGACTTAAATTTTTTTAAGGTATATATGATAAGTAATAATTTACTTATTTGTTTCGGTACTTTCGTATTATATGGTACACACGCGAGAAGAGTAAAATCTTGGGAGAGGCTCAATGTGACAAGGGTGCCAATGAGTAAAATCTTTTGGTTGGGTGGGGGGATGAGACAATGGTGCAAATAATTGACCAAATTGATAAATTTATTCTAAAAAAAGAGTAGAAAAAACAAAACACGATAATTGGGTGCAAGAAAAATTCTTGGGGGGCCGCCCCCTGGATCCATCAATGAGTCCTAATGAAATATGCAAAAATATGAAAATACAATGTTGAAATATGCAAAAATATGATGAAAATACAATATTTTTGTAAGATAAAAATATGAAAACTGCAACAAAGAATTATCATAGATGGACCACACACAACGCATTATATTAAATACCTTACCCAACCAAACCGAAATACCATCTCTTTATATTAAGCATAATAAAAATATACCAACAACGTAGATTTCAACTGAGCCTAGGCTAATTTTGGTACTTATATTATAAGAGAAACACCCGAAAATTTGGATTGCGAATGATGCGAACATGAGACAAGAAACTGGTCAAGCAACTTCTTTATACGAGACAATTAGTTTCGGCTTGTTTTTTTTTAATCAATCAATACCTATTAATTCAAATTAAAAATATACAAAACAATATTATGCCCCAACAGAGAGCCGAGCTCGTAAGGCTGGGGCAGTACAAATGCACAGAAAAAAACAACACAACGTCTCGTCATACTAATAATTCGAAAAAGAAAATAAAACTAAAACAAAAAAAACATACAAGGTAGGAGATAACAGAGGAGGCCACCCCAGCGCGAGAACACCGCAACAAAATACATACTAAAATATATTATTAATCAATCCCGATATCCAGGCAAAGAACTAGTTTTGAATTATTTTTGGTTGGAAAACTTATTGTGGCTATATCTTATTTAAGTATTTAGTTGCTAATTTGGTTAGGTTAGGCTAGAATAGGTTTTTTTTAGGTTACGTATTTAATATATGTTATGCTTAACCCCCCTCCTAATGTCCAAATATATTTCCAGAATTTGTTTCTAAACTATAATATTTTCATCATAATTTTGTTTTATTTCATTAGCATTAACCAAACTTCACTTCTCGAGTGTTTCTCGTATAATACTTAAGTACCCTAATTTTCTTCAAATACTGACAGGTATAAACCGGTTATTGTCTGATATTCGAGTGTGTACCATATAATACACAAGTACCTTTGTTTTTTATATCTAAGATTCTGATTTCTAATCACATCTGCTTTCTAATTACTTCCCGAATGTTTTGTTTCTCGACTAAAATTCTCCGTCTCCACATACAACGGATAAGACCACCAACTGGATAAATTCTTAAATTCTGTTCTTGTTTTGTTGTTCCAAGAGGGGAACAGAGTGACTTCTAGGGGTTAGATGCATATCCTTCAGCCTTTAGACTAGTCATTTGAAAGTTCTCGGTGATAAGGGAATGCGTTCTAATTTTGTGCAAAATGACATATCGCCATTATTTGAACAATTCTATTATGTTGAAAGGTAATCACTTGAAAAATTTCGTGTATTTAAGAGTTATGGTAAGGCTACGATTCACCTGGCTTCGCAGTTAAGGGGCTGCATGTACGAAATAAATGATAGTAAAGAGGCTATTTAAAGAAAGCTGCTTGAGTTTGTAGGGTACAGCTACACAAGGTATAATAAGGTGGATATGTTACTATACCAAGAAGGCACATGCAGATATTCTAAAATTATATGCTAATATACTAAAAAAGCATTAACATTTTTATTGTTTTATCTATACAATATAGTGGATTAAGAAATACGCTTTTTGGGTTTTGATCCATAACTAAAAACCATGTCCCTTCTCAATTACGAATTTTTTTCCTGTGGGAGGGGGGATAAGTATTCTTGGGTGTAGCAAAATTTATGTAACGGTTTAGTCTTTGCGTCCTCGGAAGCAAAGACAATATAAACCAAATTTCTTCTTCATTACATTTCAAAATTTTTGTTTGTTAGACCCCCCCCCTAACTTGCAAATATAGTCCTAGGCCAGGCACGTACGCAGGAATTTTTTTCGGGGGGGGGGCCAAAACCTTCGAAACAGCAGATATAAAGTAACACTTTTTTTTATTTAGTAATACAAAAAGCACGTATATTGGAAAATACAGATTAACTTTAATCTGTAATATTGTAGCGGATGGGGGAAAGAAGACTTTTTTTTTTATTTAGTAATGCAAAAAGCACGTATATTGGAAGATACAGATTAACTTTAATCTGTAATATTGTAGCGGATGGGGGGAAGAAGACTGAAGCCTCAAAAGTACGTTTTAGGCTCAGGTTATGTTCATAGCGATTTAGAACCAGTGTTTAATCTACTATATCCCACTGAAAGGGAAATTTTAGGGTTAACAGTGCAAAATGGGTGCTGTGGGGGGGGGGCGGTTCGTCTATTGCAACAAGAGCTAAGAGCTCATATGGCACTTGTGACGAGGCAAGAAGAGCTAAGAGCCAAGAGCTCATATGGTATGAGCTCTAACAAAATTCTATCTAACAAATCAATCTAACAAAGATTGATTTAAGAGGAGAATCAGAGGCTTAATGCCGGTCACGATTTAAAATAAGAGATCTGAGTCACGATGTCCTTCTAAATATCAAAATTCATTAAGATCCGATTACCCACTCGTAAGTTGTAAATACCTCATTTTTTATAATTTTTCCTCTCCCTTCAGCCCCCCAGATGGTCGAATCTGGGAAAACGACTTTATCAAGTCAATTCGTGCAGCTCCCTGACACGCCTACCAATTTTCATCGTCCTAACACGTCTAGAAGCACCAAACTCGCAAAATCACTGAACGCCTCCCCCCAACTCCCCCAAAGAGAGCGAATCCAGTACGGTTACGTCAACCACGTATCAAGGACATTTGCTTATTCTATCCACCAAGCTTCATCCCGATTCCTCCACTCCAAGTGTTTTCCAAGATTTCCCAGTCCAACTCCCCCCAATGTTAAAAGATCTGGTCAGGATTTGAAATAAGAGCTCTGAGACATGAATTCCTTCTAAATATCAAATTTCATTAAGATCCGATCACCTATTCGTAAGATAAAAATACCCCAATTTTCACGTTTTCCAAGAATTCTGGTTTCCCCCTCCAACTCCCCCCAATGTCACAGGATCTGGTCGGAATTTAAAATTAGAGCTTTAAAGCACAAGACCCTTCTAAATATCAAATTTCATTAACATCTGGTCACCCTTTCGTAAGTTACAAATACCTCATTTTTCCAAATTACCCCCCCCCCCAACTCCACTAAACAGAGCAGATCCGGTCCGGTTATGTCAGTCACGTATCTTAGACAAGTTTTTATTCTTCCCATCCAGTTTCATCCTGATCTCTCCGCTTTAAGTATTTTCTAAGATTTCCGGTCCCCCCAACTGCCCCCCCCAATGACGCTGGATCCGGTTGAGATTTAAAATAAGAGACCTGAGTTACGAGGTCCTTCTAAATACGAAGTTTCATGAAGATCCGAACACTCCTTCGTAAGTTAAAAATATGTCATTTTTCTAATTTTTCAGAATTAAACCCATCCCCTCCCAATATGTAAATCATGTATCTAAGACTTCTGCTTATTTTTCCCACCAAGTTTCATCCCGATCCCTCCAATCTAAGCGTTTTCCATGATTTTAGGTTTCCCCCCAAACTCCCTCCAATGTCACCAGATCAGGTCAGGATTTAAAATAAGGGCTTTGAGACACGATATCCTTCTAAATATCAAATTTCAGTAAGATCTGATCACCCGTTCGTAAGTTAAAAATACCTAATTTTTTCTAATGTTTCAGAATTAACCTCCCCCCCCAACTATCCCAAAGAGAGCGGATCCGTTCCGTTTATGTCAATCATGTATCTAGGACTTGTGCTTATTCTTTCCACTCTAGGTGTTTTCCAAGATTTTAGGTTTCCCCCTCCCAACTCCTCCCCCCCCCCTCAATGTCACCAGATCCGGTCGGGATTTAAAATAACAGCTGTGAGACACGATATCCTTCCAAACATCAAATTCCATTAAGATCTGATCAACCGTTCGTAAGCTAAAAATACTTCATTTTTTTATTTTTTCCGAATAATGGGCCCCCACTCCCCCCCCAGATGGTAAAATCGGGGTAACGACTATTTCTAATTTAATCTGGTCCGGTCCCTGATACGCCTGCCAAATTTCATCGTCCTAGCTTACCTGGAAGTGCCTAAAGTAGCAAAACCAGGACCGACAGAATGACAGACCGACAGACAGACCGACAGACCGACAGAATTTGCGATTGCTATATGTCACTTGGTTAATACCAAGTGCCATAAAAACATAGATTTTAATGAAAAACGATAGTTTCCAAAATTGATCCATTAAAAGCTGTACTTTATCCTGAAAGGGGGGGGGATAAACGCCCTAATATCAAGGATAATTCTATTTTGCTGTGGAAAGCACTCTCTTTACAAAAAAAAAAAATAACAGTACAATTGCTAATTACTTCAAAGAGGGTAAAAAGTTAGACAGAAAATGGGTTAATAATTGGGCAGTGACTTGACTGGATAACTGCATGCTGTAAAATCCCCCAAAAAAGGCTTCAAACATGTATATAGATTCTTAATAAATGTCCTACTTTTGCCAGAAATCCCAAGAAACCATGAAGAAATTACACATTTCACAAAATTTCGGGGGGGGGCCGGGCCCGAAGCCCCCCCTGCGTACGTGCCAGCTTTAGGCTGTATACTGATTTTTGTTTCTTTTTTTTTTTACTTAGGATTATGAACCAGCTGTTGATGAGAAATAAGTACGAAATAATCTCTAAATAAGAGAAATAAGTACACAAATATTGCAAACCAACAAATTCAGAAAATCCTCATGTATAACCTAGGGTCCGCCATGCAAAAAGTGGGGTAGCAAAGTAGCAATGCTTCTTGGCAGTTTTCATATTTGTTGGCAGATATTGTCTGAAAATACCAATTTTAATACAAAAATACTTCTTGCTTGAAGAAAACCTGTCAAAACATTGGTTGTGCTGCTAAAGTGTCGGCAGCTTTTGGAATTCTATCGGATTCTGCTACTGGTAGCTTTGGAACTTTTTTCATGCCTGCCTAGGGTTATGTCCATGCAAAAATAACAGTTTAAATAGGGATAAATCCTTTTTATTTGATAGTGAAAAACAATGACAAAAGATTCTGGATATTTTGGTCGCATATACAGTGACCGTCATCATGACACATTGTTATCTATTGATTACGGTTACTGTATATGTGATCAAAATATCCAAATTTTTTATGGCACTTGGTATTAATCAAGTGACATATAGCAATCGCAAATTCTGTCGGTCTGTCGGTCTGTCTGTCTATCAGTCCCGGTTTTGCTACTTTAGGCACTTCCAGGTATGCTAGGACGATGAAATTTGGCAGGCGTATCAGGGACCGGACCAGATTAAATTAGAAATAGAAATCGTTTTCCCGATTTGACCATCTCGGGGGGGGGGGGAGGAGGAGAGCAGGTTAATTTGGAAAAATAGAAAAAATGAAGCATTTTTAACTTACGAACAGCTGATCACATTTTCATAAAATTTGATGTTTGGAAGGATATCATGTCTCAGAGCTGTTATTTTAAATCCCAACCGGCTCTGGTGACATTGGGGGGGGAGTTGGGAGGGGGAAACCTAAAATCTTGGAAAACACTTGGTGGGAAAAATAAGCACAAGTCCTAGATACATGATTGACATAACCAGAACGGACCCGCTCTCTTTGGGGTAGCTCGGGGGGGGGGGTTAATTCTGAAAAATTAGAAAAAATGAGGCATTTTTAACTTACGAACGGGTGATCGGATCTCAATGAAATTTGATATTTAGAAGGATATCGTGTCTCAAAGCTCTTATTTTTAATTCCGACCAGATCTGGTGATATTGGGGGGAGTTTGGGGGGGAACCTAAAATCATGGAAAACGCTTAGAGTGGAGGGATCGGGATGAAACTTGGTGGGAAAAATAAGCAGAAGTCTTAGATACGTGATTGACATAATTGGAATGGATCCGCTCTATTTGGGGGAATTGGGGGGAGGGTTAATTCTGAAAAATCAGAAAAAATGAGGTATTTTTAACTTACGAAAGAGTAATCGGATCTTTATGAAACTTCATATTTAGAAGGACCTCGTAACTCAGATCTCTTATTTTGAATGTCAACCGGATCCAGCGTCATTGAGGGGGAGGGGGAAATCTTAGAAAATACTTAAAGCGAAGACATCAGGATGAAACTGGATGGGAAGAATAAAAACAAGTCTAAGATACGTGACTGACATAACCGGACCGGATCCCCTCTTTTTTTTGGAGTTTGAGGGGGGGGGGGTAATTTGGAAAAATGAGGTATTTGTAACTTACGAACGGGTGATCAGATCTTAATGAAATTTGATATTTAGAAGGATCTTGTGCTTTAAAGCTCTTATTTTAAATTCTGACCAGATCCTGTGACGTTGAGGGGAGTTGGAGGGGGAAATCGGAATTCTTGGAAAATGTGAAAATTGAGATATTTTTTATCTTGCGATAAGGTGATCCGATCTTTATGAAACTTGATATATAGAAGGATCTTATGTCTCAGATGCTCCATTTTCGACTCGAATTGGATCCGGGGACGTAGGGGGTTGGAGGAGGGAAACAGAAATCTTGGAAAACGCTTAGAGTGGAGAGATCGGATGAAACTTGATGGGAAGAATAAGCACAAGTTCTAGATACGTGATTGACATAATTGGAACGGATCCGTTCTCTTTGGAGGAGCTGGGGAGTGTTAATTTGGAAAAATTAGAAAAATTGAGGTATTTTTAACTGAAGAACGGGTGACCGGATCTTAATGAAATTTGATATTTGAAAGGAATTCATGTCTCAGAGCTCTTATTTCAAATCCCGACCAGATCTGTTGACATTGGGGGGAGTTGGAGGGGGAAATCGGAAATCTTGGAAAATGCTTAGAGTGGAGGAATAGGGATGAAGCTTGGTGGATAGGATAAGCAAATGTCGTAGATACGTGATTGACGTAACCGTACTGGATTCACTCTCTTTGGGGGAGTTGGGGGGAGGGGTTCAGTGCTTTGACGAGTTTGCTGCTTCTGGACGTGCTAGGACGATGAAAATTGGTAGGCGTGTCAGGGAGCTGCACAAATTGACTTGATAAAGTCGTTTTCCCAGATTCGGGCTGGGACGCTTGGACACTGTTGTGGTGGCAGTGACTATTCTCTTTGTAAAAAAGATATTTAATGGGGAAATAAACAGTGCTAAGTTGTTTTTGGTGCCTGATTTCTGCAAGCAAATAGAATATCACCAAAAATCGAATAAATAGAGATTTTGCTGCATAAAACAGGAACAAAGTAAGGGTTCGATTATTATGGTGTATGGTTCAGCAGAGCCCTTAACTAGACTTCTACCAAAAATCCAAAAGCAACTCCAAATACCTTGGAATTAATGAAAGATGCAGGAGGTGGAACTATCAAATCATGGTACTGTTGTTTTTAGCTAGGGAAATTTAAAACCCCTCCTGCCTCTTGTGTACATGACTACTTATTACGGAATTCACATGAAGATGTAAATAAAAAAGGCCTATAAATGTTTTCTTCACATACTACATTGTTTTAGGACCTTAGTAGCCAGGAAGCGTTTTCAGTCAAATACATACATATATACACACCAGAATCCCTCAATCACTTGATCTTTAAATGTCAATACATCCAGTAAGTTACAACAAATATAAAGGAAATCTCCTGTAATGCGAATTTCGGTACGTCCGTATTACGCCAATGTACACTCGAGAAGTGAAGTTAGGTTAATTCTAATAAAGTATACCGAAATATGATGAAAATATAATGCTTTAGTTCATATAATAATCTAATTTGGGCCATATATTTGTACATTAGGGGGGTGGAGTTGGGATAAAGTAACCTTACCCCAATCCCCCTAATGTGCAAACATATAGCCCAAATTATACAAGGCCGATGCATTCTGTCACTTGTCATTTGTCTTTTGATACTGGTTTTCTTGTATCTGGTTTGTTGTTTGACACTATGACACTGGTTTTCTTGTATCTTACTTTCAACAAACTCTTGAGAGTATACTGGCTAGTACGGAAGTACCCAAATCTCAAGCCTGACAATTATAAGGTTGGTGCTTATAATTGCACCAACCCCCCATTACCTCTAAAAGACTGCTTTATAGAAGGATCATCACTTTCTTGAGCACTCGAAGATCAAAGGGAAAAGTGTACAAATATTGGCATCAATTATTGATCCACACCTCTTGTAAATAAAATTCTCGTCGTGAAGTCGAAAGGACACCGAAGCAGACTCTGAAGGTTCTCCTGATAAAGAAGAAGAGGAAGAAGATTTAAAGATTTCAGAGTTTGTTTGTGGGGCCAAGATGACATCAGGGCAGGAAAAACAAATAATGGTTGAGAAGAATTTACTAAAGGAATAAATATTGGCAGGGGCTTATTTTTCAATGGGGGAGGGGGGAGCAATCGCCCTCCCAGACCTTGGTTTGCCCTTCTCAGACCCCAGGTGAAAATTAGTTTCTTTTGTCAAAACTAAGATAAGCCTGTACAATTCAAGTATTCACAGAAACAGGCTAGTTTTCTTTAGTATATCTTCACCTTTATGTTATTATTAGATAAAAAAACAAGTTTTTTTAACTGAAAGTAAGGAGCGACATTAAAACTTAAAACGAACAGAAATTACCCCGTATATGAAAGGGGCTGCTCCCTCTTCAACGTCTTGCTCTTTGCAGTAAAGTTTGACTCTTTCTCTCAACTCTACTTTTTAAAACAGTAAAAACTTTAGCGTAAAGAGCGGGGCGTTGAAGAAGGAGCAGCCCCTTTCATATACGGGGTAATTTCTGTTCGTTTTAAGTTTTAATGTCGCTCCTTACTTTCAGTTAAAAAAACTTGTTTTTTATTTAATTTCTGAACGTTTTTTAGTTAATCCATGTTTTGATTTCGGCTCTCCGCAGATGAATAATTAAAGCGAAATTTGCATATTTATTTATTTGGCTAAATGACTTTCCCATAGTTTAGATCGAATGATTTTGCGAAAAAAGGAGGGGAAGGAGGCCCATTTGGTCTCCAATTTTCTGGGTACTTAAAAAGGCAACTAGAACTTTTAGTTTTTACGAACGTTTTCATTAGTAAAAGATATACGCAACTTACGAATTAGCTTACGTAACAAACTTCTATGTTCGTATGTTTTTATTACGTATATGAGAAGGTTCGCCCACTCGTCAATACCTCGTCAATAACTCTTTGCATTAAAGCTTAAATTTTGTCCCCTGAATCACAAAGGCCGTAGAATAAATAGTTGAAATTACTAAAAATTCTTTAGCGTAAAGAGTGAGGTATTAGGAGGAGGTGAACCCCTTATATGCGTAATATTTTCTGTTCGTTTTAAGTTTTAATGCTACTCCATACTTCCAGTTGAAAAAAACTTTTTCATATTTATTCTCTCATTGTTTTTTTAAATAATGCTAGGAAATGCTGCGCCCCCTTTATGGAAATCTTCTTCCCCCATGCGAAATTCCTCCATGGAAAATTTCCCCCACATAGCGCCTTCTTCTCAACCCCTCCTCCCCAAAAAAAAATCCCCCTGAAAACGTATTATTTTCCAATAACCATTAATATATGCAAACACTGGTCAAAATTTGCAACTTGCAGCCCCTCTCACGGGGACTGTGGGGGAGTAAGTCGTCCCCAAAGACATAGTTATAAGGTTTTTCGACTATGCTGATTAAAATGGATATCTCAGAATTTTGATCCGACTACTTTGGGAAAAAAAGAGCGTGGGAGGGGGCCTAGGTGCCAGCCGATTTTTTTGGTCACTTAAAAAGGGCACTAGAACTTTTCATTTCCGTTCGAATGAGCCCTCTCTCAAAATTCTAGGACCACTGGGTAGATATGATCACCCCTGGGAAAAAAAACAAACAAACAAATAAACACGCATCCGTGATTTGTCTTCTGGCAAAAACTACAAAATTCCACATTTTTGTAGATAGGATCTTGGAACTTGTACAATAGGGTTCTCTGATACGCTGAATCTGATGGTGTGATTTTCATTAAGATTCTATGACTTTTAGGGGGTGTTTCGCCCTATTTTCTAAAATAGGGCAGATTTTCTCAGGCTCGTAACTTTTGATGGGTAAGACTAAACTTGATAAAACTTATATATTTAAAATCAGCATTAAAATGCAATTCTTTTGATGTAACTATTGGTATCAAAATTCCGTTTTTTAGAGTTTTGGTTACTATTGAGCCGGGTCGCTCCTTACGTTCGTTACCACAACTGTTTGATATGGCTCATTTTTCAGTTTTCACTGTCATTTTCATTTGATTTGGGAAAGTTGGCTCCAGCTTTGCCCCCCCCTCAGGATTTTGACGAAATTATGCCACGTAATATTGGTATTCCAGAACTTTCTGTCAATATTACAAGCATAGAAACAATTCATCGTGATTTGCTACGCTATCTAGTTTTGAATATTACTCTTGAAATTTTCCAACAAGGTTTGTTGGAGAAATTCTCGAACAATGTTACCTAACAGTTTTTTAGCTCCCTCTTTTAACAACGGAATAAGTCTGAATAGGAATTCTGTGTAAAGAGAGGGAAATTATCCAATTCCATCAGAAGCGAATTTTGAAGATCGTCTCCCATTTAATATATTTTTTCCGCTTCTTCGAACTCTCTACATTTGAAATGTACGGCCCTTTGTTAATCTACTTTTTATTGTTTCTTTGTTGCTGTGTTACTGTGTATCTGTATTTGCCCTTTGACTCTCTATGACCCTTTGCTACTTAGCAACAGAACAATTCAGTTTTATTCTAATTGTAATCTATTCTAATCAGCACTTTTCCTTAGAGTTAAATTTTTGCGGAACTATCATTAATAAAGAAAAACAATGGCCAGAAAAAAAACAGCTGAAAATATTAAATATGGAGCGTTTAAAAAGGAGCATTCGAAATCCTGACAAGGAGCGAGTCTTTTCAGAATTGGTTTTCGAGTAGTTAAAAATTTCTACTACTTTCGTTGTAAAAAGCGAGAGTGTAAAGAGACAGGCTTTGGATAGTTTGGGATGAAGGAGGAGTGTTCGTTGCTGTGTTGACCTCAGGCGGCTTGGTGCTGCGGGAAGTTGCTAGTAATAGTGGTAATAGTAGACAATTTCTATCTCAGGTTGTGATTTATTGAAAACACAGGAAGACAGTAATAAACGATAAATTAGAAGCTAAGTTTGTGGAGTCGATGAGGACTTGATGATCAGTCTCTGATCAGAACAAAATGTCAATGATCAAGTGAGAGCGTTCAAAGATCTCGACCCTGGTACATCGTTTAAGCAAATCAAAATGACACGTATGTTGTCTACAAGGCTATAACCGGGGGCAAGGGGTTTGAACCCCTCCCCCTGAAATGTTTGCGGACTCATAAAAACATTGCAAAAATGAAAATAAACATATTTTTGTCGCACTTTGTACCCCCGCCTGGAGAAAAAAGAAAAACCAAACTTCACTCGGCAAAAATGACCTAAGTTCTTCGCGAATGGCCCTTCCTTCGCTCATTGTCTTTGCTTTGCTTTCACTTGCTTCTCTTGAACAGCGGGACTTAAGTCTTTTCGAAGACGATTTTTGCTTAGCTCTGGCGGGGACACGAGTCCTCGACTTTCATAAACATTGCCCTTGGTTAGGTTCATTGATCGGAAGTTGATTTTCTTAGAATCGTGAATTTCAGGCAAAAAAAAAAAAAAAATGATCAGTATTATGACAAAAATCTAAGTCGAGTTTTTCTTGATGTTCTTTTTTTTCTCAAATCAAGAAAAGACTATTCCAAAAGAAACTATCAATGCTTCTGAAGTCACTGCATATCCCACGGTCCAAAGGAACGGAATGCAATAGAATTTCTAGTTTCTAGCTTCGAAAGTTTAAAACTAAAGACTTCGAGTCTATTCCTGGTCTAATTTTCATTGCTTTCATTACACATGTGTATTTTTATCACGATTTAGAAAATTAGAAAGCGGAAATTAGCTTACTTGACCAATGCGCCAACGACAAGAATGCATCAAGTCTGTGGACAGTAACTTCGGAATAAGTGCGGACCAGACATACATGGAATAAGGTTTGCCCCTCCCCAAATAAATTCATATGGATGTATCTCCCTATGCACGGGCGATCTGTCAATTTTGTCATTGATTGAAAAAGCAGTAAACTGTTTGTCATTTTTTCTGATAATGACGATTGAGGAGTAAATAAGAAGAAGGTGTACCTGAGGAGATCAAACTCAATATATATATATATATATATATATATATATATATATATATATATATATATATATATATATATATATATATATATATATATATATATATATATATATATATATGTATATATATATATATATATATATATATATATATGTATATATATATATATATATATATATATATATGTATATATATATATATATATATATATATATATATATATATATATATATATATATATATATATATATATATATATATATATATATATATATATATATATATATATATATATATATATATATATATATATATATATATATATATATATATATATATATATATATATATATATATATATATATATACATGTATTATTTATAACCCACTAATAACAAAAATGTAAATGGTGGAATAAAAACACAGGAATGATGGATTTGGACTTGACAGGAAGTTAAGACTGATATGACCACTGACAGTGTATTATTACCCAGTAGAAGCAGAAAATTCTAATTTATTATTCTGGCTCTTGATTAAAGGTCTGATTTTCTTTGGGTCCAGCCAGAAGTTTTCTTTTTTTTTTTAGCTCTTACCATATAATTAAAACTAGTTGTCCATCAGTTGGTTAATTAATTCGTCTTTCCGTTGAATTTGCAACAAAATTATTCAAGCTACACGCGTGAGGTTTTTGCAGAATCATTTTGGAAGCATAAGGGACTGTAAAATATGAATAAAAACCTGGAAGATGTCATGCTAACGAGTGCGTGTGGGCCAAAGGCCTGAACTGCTGAACGACGTGAGCGAAGAGAGGTGATGTGAGGCTAATAAAATGTAAAGGCTGCAGGCCTGTTGATGAGGGCTGAAGGCACTGGTGAGCAGTGAGGTGAAAAAAAGCTAACGAAGCTGTATTGTATGCCAGTTGTACAGTAAAATGGTTCGGGCTAGGTTAAAATGCAGAACGCAGGCTAGTTAAAAAAAGAAAGAAATTTGCTACTTGTTTGCAAGCTTGAATAGAGCTTCCCACACGAAGGCAGAATAATGGCTCGTTGAAACAAAAGCTCAGTCGGACCAACTGGTTCTTTCATCAAAATGAAGCAAGGTAAAAAAAAACACAGCTAATATTTTACTTTTTGTTTTATATTTTATTTTGCGTTTTATGATTTTGGGAGGTAATGCTTTGGTCTTTTTCCAAGCCACTAGCTTGAGATTCCTCTAAACAGTTTCCCTTACTCTTTGGTGTGATTTTGAAGATTATATTTTAATATCAAATGAATTTATTGCTGTTCTTTTTTCTAGCGATATTGGCAATAATTGGTGTGCTCTTCCTCGTGATGGGTATACTCAGTACCATGTACTTTTCATCCATGATTGATGCTTTTATACAATCGGTAAGTCATGAACAACCTTCAAGATTTGACCTATATATATATATATATATATATATATATATATATATATATATATATATATATATATATATATATATATATATGTTTATATATATACTAGGTGTTGGGGTGGTGCTTCGCGCCACCCCAACACCTAGTTGGTGGGGGCGCTTCGCGCCCCCCAAGCCCCCCCCGCGCGCGTAAGTCGTTACGCGCCATATTAATTACGCGCCATTGTAGTTGTGTCCCTATGTCTCACCTGTGAATATAGATAGATATATATATATATATATATTTTTCACTACGTAAAACTTGCGAATATATATATATATATATATATATATATATATATATATATATATATATATAAATAAGTTGTCTGTCTGTGTGTCTGTCTGTGGATCAGGTGACGTCATGTTTCTGTGTTGACTGACGTCATGAAATTAGTTGTCGTCATTTTTGCTTTGACGGTGACGTCATTCAAGATATTTAAGACATATGTTCACGTAGAAATCTATTAATGTTTAAGTTTACAATGACTGATGAACTTACCATGGCAAAAGCCGATGAAGATGCTCAAAGAGTCTATGCCAAAAAACTTGCTGCTGATAGAGAAAGTCAGAAAAGAAAGCGTGCCGAGGAATCAAAAGAACAGCAAGGAAACAGGCTTGAGGCTGATAGAGAAAGAAAGAACAGAAAGCGTGCCGAGGAATCAAAAGAACAGCAAGGAAACAGGCTTGAGGCTGATAGAGAAAGAAAGAACAGAAAGCGTGCCGAGGAATCAGAAGAATAGCAAGGAAACAGGCTTGAGGCTGATAGAGAAAAAAAGAACAGAAAGCGTGCCGAGGAACTACCAGAGCAACGCGGAAGCAGACTTGCTGCTAAAAGAGAAAGTGAAAAAAGAAGGCGTGCCGAGGAATTACAAGAACAGCAAGAAATCAGGCTTGCTGCTGATAGAGAAAGTAAGAAAAGAAAGCGTGCCGAGGAATCACAAGAACAGCAAGAAATCAGGCTTGCTGCTGATAGAGAAAGTAAGAAAAGAAAGCGTGCCGAGGAATCAGAGCAACCTGAAAGTTATCGCCTGGCATTCAGGTACAACCCAGTCGATGATTATAGCTTGAGTAGATGTGTTCAAATCGGGACAATGTCTAAAATTTGTCCCTATTGCAAGGCCTTGAAATTCAATGGTGAAACAATGGGAATGTGTTGCGCCTCAGGAAAAGTTAAACTTCCTCTATTGGCTGCACCACCAGAGCCATTGAAGACGAATGAATGCTTGCCTGAAAAATTCTAATTTATGGGCACACGTAAAAATATTAAAATTAACTACAAATATGCGTGTCCGATTGCAAAACGATGACTCTGGTCAAACATTTTCAGATCAATTGCTGACAATTGGAAACGGAAAGCTCCCAGTAGACTCAATTTCAGGACGTATACAACTACCTGCTGATTTCTGTAATTTAGTGACGTCCAAAAATGAATTGATTGAAAAAGTATTTCCGAATATTCTAAAAAATTATAAAAATAATAAATGGCTAAGTGAAAGAGCGATTCTCGCACCCAAAAATATAGACGTCCACGAAATCAACAATATTGTTTTGACCAAGATTCGAGACCAGGCAGTCCTTTACAAGTCAGTCGACACAGTTTTGGAACCAAATGAAGCGGTTAATTATCCATCTGAATTTTTAAATTCCATAGATCTTTCAGGGTTTCCACCACACGTGCTACAACTAAAAATAGGCGTACCAATAATACTTTTAAGAAATATAAACCCACCAAAGCTTTGCAATGGCACTCGACTTGCCGTAAAAAAAAACAATGGAAAACCTAATAGAGGCCACAATCTTGACAGGGCCTTTTGAGGGTGAGGCTGTTCTTATTCCTCGCATTCCCATGATTCCAACGGATCTGCCTTTTCAATTTAAAAGATTGCAATTCCCAATTCGATTAGCATTTGCAATCACCATTAACAAAGCTCAAGGTCAATCATTAGAAAAATGTGGTATAGATCTTAATACTGATTGTTTTTCCCATGGACAATTGTACGTTGCATGTTCGAGGGTCGGTAAACCTGACAATCTATTTATATGCAGCGACAATTGGACAGCGAAGAATGTTGTATATTCGCAAGTTTTACGCAGTTAATTTGTATTGTATCTATCTATCTATCTATCTATATAAAAACGAGTTGTGTGTATGCATGTTTGTTTGTTTGTAAAAAGAGCGTTTGCATATGATGTCATTATTAGTACATACGGCTTTGTATATGCAGAGACAATGGGAAAGCCAAGAATGTTGTATATTCGCAATTTTTACGTAGTTTAACTCCTGTAGACGAAATGAATGCTTGCCTAAAAAATTCTAATTTATGGGCACACGTAAAAATATTAAAATTAACTACAAATATGCGTGTCCGATTGCAAAACGATGACTCTGGTCAAACAGTAGACTCAATTTCAGGACGTATACAACTACCTGCTGATTTCTGTAATTTAGTGACGTCCAAAAATGAATTGATTGAAAAAGTATTTCCGAATATTCTAAAAAATTATAAAAATAATAAATGGCTAAGTGAAAGAGCGATTCTCGCACCCAAAAATATAGACGTCCACGAAATCAACAATATTGTTTTGACCAAGATTCGAGACCAGGCAGTCCTTTACAAGTCAGTCGACACAGTTTTTGGAACCAAATGAAGCGGTTAATTATCCATCTGAATTTTTAAATTCCATAGATCCTTCAGGGTTTCCACCACACGTGCTACAACTAAAAATAGGCGTACCAATAATACTTTTAAGAAATATAAACCCACCAAAGCTTTGCAATGGCACTCGACTTGCCGTAAAAAAAAACAATGGAAAACCTAATAGAGGCCACAATCTTGACAGGGCCTTTTGAGGGTGAGGCTGTTCTTATTCCTCGCATTCCCATGATTCCAACGGATCTGCCTTTTCAATTTAAAAGATTGCAATTCCCAATTCGATTAGCATTTGCAATCACCATTAACAAAGCTCAAGGTCAATCATTAGAAAAATGTGGTATAGATCTTAATACTGATTGTTTTTCCCATGGACAATTGTACGTTGCATGTTCGAGGGTCGGTAAACCTGACAATCTATTTATATGCAGCGACAATTGGACAGCGAAGAATGTTGTTTATTCGCAAGTTTTACGCAGTTAATTTGTATTGTATCTATCTATCTATCTATCTATATAAAAACGAGTTGTGTGTATGCATGTTTGTTTGTTTGTAAAAAGAGCGTTTGCATATGATGTCATTATTAGTACATACGGCTTTGTATATGCAGAGACAATGGGAAAGCCAAGAATGTTGTATATTCGCAATTTTTACGTAGTTTAACTCCTGTAGACGAAATGAATGCTTGCCTAAAAAATTCTAATTTATGGGCACACGTAAAAATATTAAAATTAACTACAAGTATGCGTGTCCGATTGCAAAACGATGACTCTGGTCAAACAGTAGACTCAATTTCAGGACGTATACAACTACCTGCTGATTTCTGTAATTTAGTGACGTCCAAAAATGAATTGATTGAAAAAGTATTTCCGAATATTCTAAAAAATTATAAAAATAATAAATGGCTAAGTGAAAGAGCGATTCTCGCACCCAAAAATATAGACGTCCACGAAATCAACAATATTGTTTTGACCAAGATTCGAGACCAGGCAGTCCTTTACAAGTCAGTCGACACAGTTTTTGGAACCAAATGAAGCGGTTAATTATCCATCTGAATTTTTAAATTCCATAGATCTTTCAGGGTTTCCACCACACGTGCTACAACTAAAAATAGGCGTACCAATAATACTTTTAAGAAATATAAACCCACCAAAGCTTTGCAATGGCACTCGACTTGCCGTAAAAAAAAACAATGGAAAACCTAATAGAGGCCACAATCTTGACAGGGCCTTTTGAGGGTGAGGCTGTTCTTATTCCTCGCATTCCCATGATTCCAACGGATCTGCCTTTTCAATTTAAAAGATTGCAATTCCCAATTCGATTAGCATTTGCAATCACCATTAACAAAGCTCAAGGTCAATCATTAGAAAAATGTGGTATAGATCTTAATACTGATTGTTTTTCCCATGGACAATTGTACGTTGCATGTTCGAGGGTCGGTAAACCTGACAATCTATTTATATGCAGCGACAATTGGACAGCGAAGAATGTTGTTTATTCGCAAGTTTTACGCAGTTAATTTGTATTGTATCTATCTATCTATCTATCTATATAAAAACGAGTTGTGTGGATGCATGTTTGTTTGTTTGTAAAAAGAGCGTTTGCATATGACGTCATTATTAGTACATACGGCTTTGTATATGCACAGACAATGGGAAAGCCAAGAATGTTGTTTATTCGCAATTTTTACGTAGTTTGAAACACATATATAAATCTATCTATATTCACAGGTGGGACACAGGGACACAACTACAATGGCGCATAACTAATATGGCGTGTAACGACTTACGCGTGCGGGGGGGCTTGGGGGGGGGGTGCGAAGCGCCCCACCAACTAGGTGTTGGGGTGGCACGGAGCGCCACCCCAACAGCTAGTACATATATATATATATATATATATATATATATATATATATATATATATATATATATATATATATATATATATATATATATATATATATATATATATATATATATGTGTGTTTGTTTTTAACTACGTAAAACTTGCGAATATACAACATTCTTTGCTGTCCCATTGTCTGTGCATATAAATAGATTGTCAGGTTTACCGACTCTTGAACATGCAACATATAATGGTCCATGGGAAAAAAAAATCCGTATTCAGATCTATACCTCATGATTCTAATGATTGCCCTTGAGCTTTGTTGATGGTGATTGCTAATCGACCATTCCCTGTGTCGCCGTCGTCATTTATATATTTCCCTGTGCCCCCCGGCGTCCCCGTTGTAGTTGTGTCCCTGTGTCCAGGTCGTCATTTATATTCCCTGTGTCCCGGTCGTCATTTGTGTCCCGGTGTCCCAGTCTGTGATTTCTCTTTGACTGTCCCGGGCGTCATTTATATTCCGTGTGTCCCGGTGTCCCGGTCGTCATTTGTGTCCCGGTGTCCCGGTCTGTATATACATTCGTTTTTGAATTTTTTTTTTAGTTTTTAGTTTTTTACCTTTTTTTAGTTTTATTAGTTATACCTCATGATTCTAATGATTGTCCTTGAGCTTTGTTGATGGTGATTGCTAATCGAACATTCCCTGTGTCCCCGTCGTCATTTATATATCCCCCTGTGCCCCCCGGCGTTCTCGTTGTAGTTGTGTCCCTGTGTCCCGGTCCTCATTTATATTCCCTGTGTCCCGGTCGTCATTTGTATCCCGGTGTCCCGGTCTGTATATACATTCGTTTTTGAAATGGTATATGATGAAATAAATTTTTGTATTTTTCCCCCTTTTTTTCTTTTTAGTTTTTTTTTTTTGGTTTTTACTTTTTTTAGCTTTTTTAGGTTTTTTTTTCTTTTTAGTTTTTTTTTTATTTCAATTTTTTTTAGTTTTGTTTTTCTCCTTTATTTTTCATTTTTTTCCTTTTTTATTTTTTTTCTTTTTTAGTTTTTTTAGTTTTTTAGCTTTTTTAGTTTTTTATTAGTTTTTAGTTTTTTTTCCTTTTAGTTTTTTTGTAGTTTTTACCATTTTTTTAGTTTTTTTTATTTTTTTTTTACTTATATCCTGGTCGTCATTTATACTCCCTGTGTCCCGGTCGTCTTAATTTAACAAAAGAGGGAATAGTTGTGGGAAAAGTGGAAGTCATGGCCAATTGTAGAAAAAAGCCAAGACAGATTGTTGAATTAAGTGGGCAGCCCAGTCAAGGGTTAATTTTATCCCTTTTAATATCCCTTTTTGGTTTGAATTTAACAAAAGAGGGAATAGTTGTGGGAAAAGTGGAAGTCATGGCCAATTGTAGAAAAAAGCCAAGACAGATTGTTGAATTAAGTGGGCAGCCCAGTCAAGGGTTAATTTTATCCGTTTGATTGCCGTTGTTACTGTCTGCCATTTATGCTACACCTTTCCGTGCATGTGTGTCCGTTGATTTTTGAATTTAAAAAAGAGGAAATAGTTGTGGGAAAAGTGGAAGTCATGGCCAATTGTAGAAAAAAGCCAAGACAGATTGTTGAATTCAGTGGGCAGCCCAGTCAAGGGTTAATTTTATCCCTTTGATTGCCGTTGCTACTGTCTGCCATTTATGCTACACCTTTCCGGTGTAGTGATTGCGATGGTGATTGCTAATCGAACATTCCCTGTGTCCCCGTCGTCATTTATATATCCCCCTGTGCCCCCCGGCGTTCTCGTTGTAGTTGTGTCCCTGTGTCCCGGTCCTCATTTATATTCCCTGTGTCCCGGTCGTCATTTGTATCCCGGTGTCCCGGTCTGTATATACATTCGTTTTTGAAATGGTATATGATGAAATAAATTTTTGTATTTTTCCCCCTTTTTTTCTTTTTAGTTTTTTTTTTTGGTTTTTACTTTTTTTAGCTTTTTTAGGTTTTTTTTTCTTTTTAGTTTTTTTTTTATTTCAATTTTTTTTAGTTTTGTTTTTCTCCTTTATTTTTCATTTTTTTCCTTTTTTATTTTTTTTTCTTTTTTAGTTTTTTTTAGTTTTTTAGCTTTTTTAGTTTTTTTATTAGTTTTTAGTTTTTTTTCTTTTTAGTTTTTTTGTAGTTTTTACCATTTTTTTAGTTTTTTTTATTTTTTTTTTACTTATGTCCTGGTCGTCATTTATACTCCCTGTGTCCCGGTCGTCATTTGTGTCCCGGTGCTTTGTTGATGGTGATTGCTAATCGAACATTCCTTGTGTCCCGGTCGTTTTCTCTTTGAGTGTCCCGGTCGTCATTTATATTCCCTATGTGCCGGTGTCCCGGTCGTCATTTGTGTCCCGATGTCCCGGTCTGTAATTTCGTCAGTCGAAGACATGACGTCAGTCGACCCACAAACATGATGTCACTCGACAGACACACACACACACACACACATTATATATTCCCCTACAAATAACCTATATATGTAATATATATATATATATATATATATATATATATATATATATATATATATATATATATATATATATATATATATATATATATATATATATATATATATATATATATATATATATATATGTATATATATATATATATATATATACATATATATATATATATATATACATATATATATATATATATATATATATATATATATATATATATATATATATATATATATATATATATATATATATATATATATATATATATATATATATATATATATGTGTGTGTATATATATATATATATATATATATATATATATATATATATATATATATATATATATATATACTAGCTGTTGGGGTGGCGCTTCGCGCAACACCTAGTTGGTGGGGGCGCTTCGCGCCCCCCCCCAAGCCCCCCCCGCGCGCGTAAGTCGTTACGCGCCATAATAGTTACGCGCCATTGTAGTTGTGTCCCTATGTCCCACCTGTGAATATAGATAGATATATATATATGGTTTTAACTACGTAAAACTTGCGAATATACAACATTCTTTGCTGTCCCATTGTCTTTGCATATAAATAGATTGTCAGGTTTACCGACTCTTGAACATGCAACATATAATGGTCCATGGGAAAACAATCTGTATTCAGATCTATACCTCATGATTCTAATTAGATTTTTAGATTTTTTAGTTTTTTTATTAGTTTTTAGTTTTTTTTTCTTTTTAGTTTTTTTGTCCCGGTCGTCATTTATATCCCCCTGTTTCCCCCGGTGTCCCCGTTTCCTTTTTTTTTCTTTTTTAGCTTATTTAGATTTTTAGATTTTTTAGTTTTTTTATTAGTTTTTAGTTTTTTTTTCTTTTTAGTTTTTTTGTCCCGGTCGTCATTTATATCCCCCTGTTTCCCCCGGTGTCCCCGTTGTAGTTGTGTCCCTGTGTCCCGGTCGTCATTTATATTCCCTGTGTCCCGGTCGTCATTTGTATCCCGGTGTACCGGTCTGTATATACATTCGTTTTTTAGTTTTGTTTTTCTCCTTTATTTTTTTCCTTTTTTTTTCTTTTTTAGTTTATTTAGATTTTTAGATTTTTTAGTTTTTTTATTAGTTTTTAGTTTTTTTTTCTTTTTAGTTTTTTTGTAGTTTTTACCTTCTTTTTAGTTTTGTTAATTTTTTTTTTACTTGTGTCCTGGTCGTCATTTATACTCCCTGTGTCCCGGTGCTTTGTTGATTGCTAATCGAACATTCCTTTTGTCCTGGTCGCTTTCTCTTTGAGTGTCGTCATTTATTTTTTTCTTTTTTAGTTCTTTTAGTTTTTACCTTTTTTAGTTTTTTTTAGTTTTTAGTTTTTTTTAGTTTTTTACCTTTTTTTAGTTTTTTTAGTTTTTTTAGTTTTTTAGCTTTTTTATTTTTTTTATTAGTTTTTAGTTTTTTTGTAGTTTTTGCCTTTTTTTTAGTTTTTGTAGTTTTTTAGCTTTTTTATTAGTTTTTAGTTTTTTTTGTAGTTTTTGCCTTTTTTTAGTTTTTTTAGTTTTTTAGCTTTTTTATTTTTTTTTATTAGTTTTTAGTTTTTTTTGTAGTTTTTGCCTTTTTTTAGTTTTTTTCAGTTTTGACGTCACCTGATCCAGTTTTTTCAGGTGACGTCACCTGATCCACGATCCACAGATCCACAGACAACTTATTTTTATATATATAGATAGTTTTTTTTTTTTTTACTTATGTCCTGGTCGTCATTTATACTCCCTGTGTCCCGGTGCTTTGTTGATTGCTAATCGAACATTCCTTTTGTCCTGGTCGCTTTCTCTTTGAGTGTCGTCATTTATTAGTTTTTTCCTTTTTTTTTAGTTTTTTATTGGTTTTTACCTTTATTTTAGCTTATTTTTCAGTTTTTTCCTTTTTTTTAGTTTTTTTTTATTTTTTATTTTTTTTAGTTTTTTACCTTTTTTTAGTTTTTTTAGTTTTTTTAGTTTTTTAGCTTTTTTACTTTTTTTATTAGTTTTTAGTTTTTTTTTGTAGTTTTTGCCTTTTTTTAGTTTTTTCAGTTTTTTTTTTAGTTTTTTATTGGTTTTTACCTTTATAGTTTTTTTTAGTTTTTTAGCTTTTTTATTTTTTTTATTAGTTTTTAGTTTTTTTTGTAGTTTTTGCCTTTTTTTAGTTTATTCAGTTTTGACGTCACCTAATCCAGTTTTTTCAGGTGACGTCACCTGACACATCCATCCATCCATCCACAGACAGACAACTTATTTTTATATATATATATATAGATAGATATATATATATATATATATATATATATATATATATATATATATATATATATAAATGTATATATATATATATATATATATATATATATATATATATATATATATATATATATATTACATATATATATTACATATATATAGATTATTTGTAGGGGAATATGCCGTTTTCAAAGAAAGTTTCTAATTCAGATCATTTCTAAAAAGTAGCTTTAAGGTTAATGAAAGTTTTGCGACCAGAGTGAAATTGTTCTACTGCTCGAAAACTAATTCTGAGATAAAACGTGTTTTAAGATTATGGATGCTGTTTCTCGGACTATCTCCAGTCCGTGTTGTAAAAGTTGATTCGGTCCAATTTTTTCCTTTGGTCGTAAATAATAGGGAAAATAAACAAATAAGAATATTTTTTCTCAAAGGATAATTTTGTTCTAACGTAACATTCAGAAGGAAGTTTTTACCAAGATTTAGCTAACAACAATTTTTTGGATTTTTCAGCCAGTCAGAAATTTCTACGAAAAAAATATGATTAGCTCAAATTAGCACTAGCTAAATCTTGATAGAGTATTATTAAAATCTCATTGTGAATGAGACATAGGTAAAAGTGCTGATGTGTCGATTAGGATAACGTGGTGATTATCAGGACCCTTCATTCCCAAGTATTTTACATCAAAATAAAATTTTCTAAATGATAGAAGATCCTGAAAACTTTGATTACTAACGGAATAGGGTAATTTCTTTAAGGACGCGATATATACAGGGGCGTCACTTGGGGGGTGCATTCCCCCCCCAAAAAAAATTGGAAAACAATATTATACACCCATGTCCCTTGATTATCCGAATATGAATCCCTCTTGCCCCATACCCTCCCCCCAAATAAAAATCCTGGAGATTCGCCCCTGGATATATAGAAGCATCAGAAGAATTATTTTGTTCAATCAGCAATCAGTCCGTGTTTAATGCTTCCGTACGCTCAATAAATCGAGTGTATATAACTTTTCCTATGTAAACTATCACTAAATCAATAAAAAACTTTTGTAGCCTATATACACATATCTTTGACCAAATTTCAAAGTATAGATTTTAATCTTTTGAATTCCATCATTTACACGAGTTGTTCTGTTTTTGCAAAAACAAACAAATAAATTTAGAAAATGTATGGAATTGATGCAAGTAACTATAATCCTGAATCTTAGGTATAACATGACAAGTCACATATCCGTTACGTAATTGTGTACTCTGTGAAATTTCTAGGCGAAATTCATGCTCTGTGCAAAATCTTATTGATTTTGTTTAACTTGATATTGCGTAACTTGATAAATTTGTCAAATATCTGATAGTCAGCGTCAGTTTTCCCAATATTTAATAGTTTACATTTCGCATTGTGCAACTGTCCAAATGGTTTATTCTTTTTTATTTTTTGTTTATTTTTTTTACGATCAGAGCTTAGAACGTATACCCATGCTCCACAATGGGTGTGTCTTTATTGACAACCCTACCCCTTCTCCAAAGCCTTATCCGCAAAAAAAGGAGAATAAGATAATTGATACGAAGGGTAATCACCAATTTGAGGAAAAGTAAGGAAAAATCTGTTTATTAGACATAAATATACCTCTTTATTCTTGGTTGTAAGTACCAGGGAAATGGTTAAAGTTTATAGTCAAAATAAGATGTCCATGAAAAGACAAGCTTTCATTCTATCTAAAAATTGACATCTCACTTGAAATTAAAGAGAAAGGTAAGAAAAAGTATGTTTCTTTACTAAAAAATTAGAATTTCATGGGACTGTTGGTTCCAATGTTGGGACGTCTGGTCCGATTTCAAAAATCTTGACAGTGTGCAAAAGCAGTGGTCAAAATGGCGAGACCGGAGGATTGCGCAAATGAGACATTTGCCTCCCTGATACTTTTCGAGACTATAATTCCTCTACTGCATATCGAGCTATATGTACTTTCTAATTACTCAGAACACACTCAAGAATTTGCTCTGCAAGATCTGACAAAAACGGGTTTAGCTATTTGTATTCAGAGACAATTAGCTTAGGCTCAAGGACGGCTCAGACGGCGTTCGTAAAGTTCGTAAAATCGTTCGCAAAGTTCGTAAAGTTGCTTCGTTAACCTTCCGGAAACATTTACGTGAGCAAGTATTAAAGTTAAATTTTAGTTAACTTTTTTCGTAAAGTTCATAAAGTTGACCAATAGGGAAAGAGTTCCATAGCAAAACTTTTAAAAAGATTTGGTAATGTGGAATCAGGAAACTGAAGATATGCTGATTTATCTATTCCGAGAAATGCCTGTCATATACCAGACTTCTCAAGGAAAATTTTCTAGGATTTTTGACACCAATGTCAACTTCACAAGAAAATAGGAAAAACCAGGCGATCTTGATATGTTTTATCCTAAAAACAGAATATGTAACAAGCCCTTATGCCTCATTAAACTATACTCACATCCCAAGCTCCTTATTTCTTCTAGACTTTTTCTCAGAAATATCAAATGCTTCAGAAATTTGAATAGTTTGCTACTCAAAACGCACGTAAAGTACAAGGCTCATATGAGCGGTAAAAACTTTACGGAAACACACTTTGCGAACGACTTTACAAACTTTACGAACGCAGTCTGAACCGTCCTTTAGTGGAAAAATATGTTGTAGGTATATTTTAATTACATATTTAATATATATTGTTGGTATTTTGGTTAGGTATTTAATATATTACATTCGGGGTGTCCTGCTTTCCATGGTTTTCTGCTGTAGTTCCTATAATTTCGGTTCTAAAGTATTCGGTGTGTTTTGTATAATTAACAATTTCCGAGCTATATTAAAAATTTTCCATATTTTGAAATAACACTTTGTCTGGGTATCTTTCGGCCAGATTCGGCACGTCGATGAGGTGAGAAATGTATTAATGTTATTTCCCCATGTTATTATAAAATAAAGAATTATTGGTACTTGTGTATTATTCAGAACACGCTCAATAAGTGAAGTTAGGCTCTTTCGTGAAACAAACTACAATGCAGGTACATTTTAATTAAATATTTGGTACTTGTTCATTATTCAGTTGATTCAATTCAATTCAGAACACGGTAAAGGATTTGGCTGAGAAAATCGGGTTTCAGAACCACAAAAACAAAACTCAATTTAGTTTGCTACGCATAGTGATAGAAGATAGTGTCTGAACATGAATTTTGAACTGAAGATTTGGGATTTGCCAAAGACTGAAAAAGAGGTAATTATATTTTTCCTGGATAAGGGGCTGTTGCCCACAACAAAACAGTGCGTCAATGGACACAACATGACTTTATAACCTAACCTGACATCGTAGTTTGTTTCACGAAAGAACCTAACTTCACTTATTAAGTGTGTTCTGAATAATACACAAGTACCGAATTATTCTATTCGTCTCTACTTGTATACACTATGCTGATTTTATGCCAAATCCTGGTCAACACCAAGTCATTTTATTTTGTTATAAAATGCGATAAACAAAACCTGTCATGATGATTACGAAATCTTGAAAGAAAAGAAAAACGTTTTTGCTTCGGTCAACTAATCCTTGTGCCAGAATCTTGGCAGTTGGAACATCTGTGGTTAAAACAAAGAATGAAAAATTATGAAGCTATAAAATTCGTTTCTTGAACTATGCGTCAAGTGAGTCATATGCATAATTAAGGCTCTGACGATGAACATTTGGGAATTTTAAAATCAAGTATTTTAAAAAATTCAAGGATAGACTGAAAAGCAGGGGAATAGCCGCAGCATTTTTATTGCGGTTGGGGACAAGAGGGGTCCATATCTGGATAGTCAAGGGACATGGCCTATAAAATAATTTTTTTTACCAATTTTTTTTTGCGTAAAAACTCCTACCCTTGACTCCCCCCTCGAAACGTCGGCCCTGATGAAAAAAGCTAGGTTCAGGGCATTCTCATCCTGTATGAGGAGTAACCGAGGTATTTGTCTGTATAAAAAAACGAAATTTCGTCGTGGAAAGGCAGTCTGGTCTTCGAAGTTATCTTTGTCTATTAAACGGAACACACTCAAGAATTAAGCTGTTTAAGATCTGACAAAAACTGGTTTGCCTGTCTGGAATAGGCTATGATCTTAATTTGAGTGAGAAAACAACGATGTGGGTATATTTTATTTAAATATTTAATATCTAGAGGCGGTTAGGGGTTAGGCTAAGTTAGGTATTTAATATAAAACGTTCTGTGCGGCCTGCTTTCGATAATTCTTTATCATAGTTTACTTAATTTTGTTTCTAAAGTGTTATATTGTCATCATGTTTTGGTATATTTCACTTGGGTTAACCTAACTTCACTTCTTAGGTGTGTTTCGTTTAACAGACAAGTACTGTAACGGGAACGAAAATTTGGAAGCAAAAAACTCCTTTTTACTGTGATTCCAAATACATAAAACACGTTAAGTTTGAAATGACCTATAAAAAGCCTTACAAAACTTGCGTGACTTAAAAAGTCGAAAACCCTGCCATAGTATAGACAAGCTATATACACTATCTACAATTTTCAGATCTTCTTGCAGTAAAGCGCCAAATTCCGCCATACTGTGTGGGGAAACAGAAATTTTGGCCCAATTAGCGCCAAAACGCCATCGAGAGACAATTTTAGTACCGCATAGGATAACCTCTGTTCGTTTTAAGTTTTACTATTGCTCTTTAATTTCAGTTAAAAATTTTTTATTTAATACATCAACGATTGCTTAGAATGAGATGGTAAAGGTTAATCCAAATGCCGAAAAAAGTTTAGTTTTACAATTTGACAAAATTCTTATTTTCTTCACTGTTGTCTTTTTTCTAGCCTGCTCACATAAATATCTAGAAAGTGCATCTTCCAAATATATAGAAAAATAAAAAGACCCAACAAAAATTTATATTTAAGCAATCTATCTAGTTTTCAGTAAAGCACAAATAAGGCTCGTCTTTCAAGACTTTTACAGCGTATGGCTGCACCACGATTATTTATGGTTGATTGTGTTTGTTTCACATTCGAAATTGTTCATTTCAATTTCCATTGTTTCTGGTTGCATTTTTTTTTTAATATGATGGCATGGTAAAAATGACGTTTGCATAAATCGCATTATATAAATATTGCGAAGTACTTGCAATGATAAAGTTAGTAATATCAAGCAATTTCTGTCAGGTTTTTTGTGTATTAAAAAAAAGGAGCAAAAATTAATTAATTTTTCTCATGTAAGTACAGAGCAAATTTGAAACTCAAAATGTACGAGAATTTTTGCTTCTCCTTACTTACAACAAACGTGAAGTCCTTGGCGGGCAAAAACGGAAGGGGAAAAAGTGGTTTTCAGAAGACATCACCAAGCTATTAAACCAGAAACAACAGATCAGAGTCACCAAGTCCACGATGTTAAAACACTGAGAAAAGAATAGTAGTTTGTAGTTTGCGACAGGCAAACTACTGGGACCACGTGGCAGCATATATGCAGAAGGCTGCTAGTCATTCAGATAACAAAAAGCTTTACCAACTACTAAAAGAAGCAACCGGGAGGAGTAAAAGGATCTCTCCTGTAGTGAGAGGCGAAGATGAAATTGTTCTGTCAAGAAAAGTTGACATAATTGCAAGATGGCAGTACTACTTCGAGACGCTGCTGAACCCCAGTCACGACATCCCTTTCACTCAAACGACTCCCAATAATAGAGGCTGTGTGGAATTATACTCCAGCTAAGCAACCCTAGTCCCAGCTCTGTACCACCGAGTCAACCATTCCCACACAGCAACGTCACTTTTGACCTCCCCCCTCAATACAAGAGATCAAAGAGACAATCAAGAGACTTCGATTCAGTCATCTGGGGAGGGATTTGGATGGCGATGGAAATGGATTGTGTTCCACCTATGATCATACGACTCATTCCGGCATACTATCAGCACACACGAGCCTGCATCCAGGTCGACGGAGAAATTTCCCCGCTATTAGATATCGATTTCGGTGTGAGGCATGGGTGTGTACACTCTCCCAAACTATTCAATTTTGTTGTCGATTGAGGGATTAAAAAAGCAATGCTAAACTTCGAAGGAGTCAAGGTTAGCCCTGATTTCAGTACTACCGACCTGGATTATGCTGATGATGTTGCCCTTCTTGGCAAATGCGTCGGTGAAGTCCAGAACATGCTTCTGAAACTCTCCGAAGTTGCTGCCCCAGTTGGGCTCAAGATAATTATTGACAATACTAAATCTATGTCTAATGCCCGGACATAAACTCTACCCCTGTAGCCCTTAACCAAAGGCATGTTGAAGTTGTCAATAAATTCAAATTTCTTGGATCGTACTTCAGCATCAACGGTGGAAGTAGCGAAGAAACCCGATATCGCATTGCATCAGCTTCCACTGTCTGCGCACTGTGGAAGCCACTATGGAAAAGGAAGGCAATCTACCGGAGAACAAAAATCCGTATTTACGATGTCCTAGTCCGATTTTTCTTACTGTAGCGCTGCGAAACATGTCCCTTAAAAGTCGCCGAGGCACAGGTCCTCAACATTTTCGAACACAGATGCCTGAGGAACATACTGGGGTTACGTCTCAACGACCGAATCCGAAACACGATCATCTGCCAACGATGTGACCAGAAGTACTACATTAAAACTAATCATTCGACGCCGCCGCTTGTCCTGGGTCGGCCATGTTTTGCCGAAGACCGGCCGAGAGTTTTACAAATCAAAGCTTACGCTGCAAACCAACGCATGAATGGAGGAAACGACATGGAGGACAAGCCAAGATTTGGCTCAACACCGTCGAATCTGACCGCGAGCCGATCGGTGGGTTCCGGAGAAATGGTCGTAGAAGGGACCCTTCATGGCTTGAAATTGTCGCCCCATTAGCCTAAGACTGTAACCTCTGGAATTCAACAGTATGTCTGATCCTGTCGCCAGGGAGAGCTACATAGCTTATGTCCTGATCCAAGTACAAGTAAGCGAGTGTATACAACAAATATCCGTGAAATTAGCTCAAATAAACTGACTCGTGACAGGTTCCTATATTTTTGTAGATTTATGCATAACAGTACTTTACTGAGAACCCAAAACAATACATAATTTAGGTGCTGGTGAAACGTCAAGTTATTTTGAGTAGCTTTTTACAACAGAAAAATTATTTAGGACATTTTCATGTGCTTTTTATATACCTAATTTGGCATGACTTTTTCAAAATAAGCCCAATCCAATAATTATCTCTATTTTCGGTTTTAAAATGGATATATGATGAGTACTTTGTAGAAAAACTCGATGTGAAAGTGTCCAGGTAATGGTTGTTTCATACTACATCATAAAACCTTTCACACTAGCATAGCATAAGACTTTATATTACGTTATGCAATTTTACGGAGCAAATTTTGTCGGTAGCTTAGGCAGTGTTAAGTAAACCCGAGCTTTACTTGTAATTTTACGTTAATTTTTTTATGTTGTGTTGTCGAAAACTTCATGAGAGCAGCCAGGGACGGATCCAGGGGTGGGCCTCGGGCTTCCCCAAGATTTTTCTGGCGCCGATCTTTCTGTTTTTTCTTTTTTTAATTTTCAAAAATAAACTCTTCAATTTTTATCAATTATTCGTGCCCTTGTCAGATTGCCCCCCCCCCTAAGATTTTGCACTAGATCCGCCTTCTAGGGCAGGTATTAAATGGAATTTCTGGATGAACAATTAATAAATTCTTAAAACAATTGATTGTTTTTCACCACTAATTATGGCTTGAATCTCCATTCCATATTTTAATTTTTGTATATTTGACTAATGATGATCATGATGGTTTTATGATTTTTACGGTAGCCTAGTATAATGGGATTTGTTTAAGTGTGAAAGGTTATGTTAACAAACGTGACGTAACCAACTAGCATAAAGAATTGTGTTCGTATCTTGAAATCCGCTTAAATTCTAAAGCTATAGCCTAACCTCAGAAATTCGTGTCAGAACTTGAAATTCTCCATGATTGCAAAATAGCTGAATTTGAGGAGTTTTCATTAGGGTCTATTAGTTCTTGATTTCGAAAAATAGTAAAATGTGTTCCAGAGTATAAAATTTTAGTCATTGATATTCCGGTGAATAGTCTGTAACTGGGAAACGTTTATATTGTGGTGTCCGCCAAAAAAGAAAAGGAAAAAAATCGGACAAAAAATTTAGACATCTCTGGTGAAATATTACTTTTGTCAGTTACTTGCCGAGCAGTGGAAAGCGGGAAAGCTGCTTAAAGGCTAACATCATAAATTCATATCCTACCTTGAATGATTTCGAGCTATCATTGTGTCATCTGTAAATCAGTCTTCCCATTTTTGCATTCGCTTAATGACATTGCGACTGTCAAAATAATTTTTTTCCTGATTTTTTTTTTAAGTATTAAAATGTATGCTAAAAAGTTATCGATATCATGACTATTGAGATCCTTGTATATTTTAGTGTGTGTAGGCTAATTAGGGACGTTTTTGCTTCCGAAAAACATCCTGTTTTTTTTTATTTTGTTTCTTGCATAAATTTTGCGTTTTAGTAAAGCACCAGTTTAACAAAATTATGCAAATATAGGAAATTATCAAGAGCTAGTTTATTTGAGTTAGTTTTGTAGGTGTATGTTGTATAGTCTGAGAAGCAATAATTTTGTTCGTTTTAATTTTCAATTTTACTGTTAATGCCCGTAAAAAAATGGTTTGTTTTTCTAATAATATCCAGGTTGGTGACGTCTACTTTGGTAAGGGATAAGCATTTCTGGAGGCTGTAGTCAGGGTAAGTCCCAGCATTGCATCGTACAAAAAACTGCAAAATGACTACGCCTACATCTCAAGGGGTGATTTAAACCCAAATTAGTTAAATAGCTTGAATTCGAAACCATAATTCTCTGGAAAATGGGGGTCTAATGTGTAATAAAAAAATACATTCAATGTTTTGAAAAAAATAGATTTGACCGATTCGTGACACTCAAAATGGGTCTAACATTTTCTCCGATCGGCATGGGCGTTTCTGAATCATGGGGACCTTTTGAGAACATCAAATTTTGAAAAAAATGTGTTTATAAAGTGGCATTTTGTAAATACCACTTCGGCAAAAAGTGTTAGATATCACCGTTGGCATCAGCTCATGAAAATTTTGGAGGGAGAGTGTATTTTTCAAAATCTAAGGGGGGCCAAGCAAGGCCGTAACCAGAGGGTTTGGTGTTTTACCCCTTCCCCTCCCGAAATGTTTGCCTGACTCGCAAAAACGTAACAGAAATGGATACAAACATTTTTTTTTGGCGTTTTTTGTGTAACCCTTCGGATAAAATCCTTGTGTAGATCCCCCCCCCCGAAAAATTCTGAATACGGCCCTGGGGCCAAGATTCACAATTTTTTCCATTTTTTCAATGAAAATACCAAAACAAGGATTTTTCAATGAAAATACCCCCAAACAAGGATTTTCAGAATCTAGGAGGTTATATACCCCCCTCTCCCCCAATTGACGCCTCTGCATATATCACTTTGGATTACAGCTGCCGAATTTTTATTGCAATTAAACAAAAAAAAAAAAAAAGTTTTTTAAATGAAAGTAAGGAGCGACATTAAAACTTAAAACGAACAGAAATTACTCCGTATATGAAAGGAGTTTTCCCTCCTCAATGCCCCGCTCTTTACGCTAAAGTTTGACTCTTTCTCTTAACTCTACATTTTAAAACAGGTAAAAACTTTAGCGTAAAGAGCAGGGCGTTGAGGAGGAAAAACCCCTTTCGTATACGGAGTAATTTCTGTTCGTTTTAAGTTTTAATGTCGCTCCTTAGGCCTACTTTCATTTAAAAAACTTGTTTTTTTTTGTTTAATATCTGGACGTTTTTGAATTAATGCATGTTTTGATCTTGGCTCTCCGCACATAAATAATTAAAACGAAATTTGCATATTAATTTTTTTGTGGCTAAATGGCTTTTTATATAGTTTTAACCGGAAGACTTGAAAGAAAAGGAGCAAGGGAGGAGGCCTAGTTGCCCTTCAATTTTTTGACTACTTAAAAAGGCAACTATAACTTTCAATTTTTTACGAACGTTTTTATAAGTAAAAAATATACGTAAATTACAACTTCTATATTCGTATGTTTTTATTGCGTATATGAGGGGGCTCACCCCTCTTCGATACCTCGCTCTTTACACTAAAGCTTAAATTTTGTCCCAATTCCTTAAGAATGACCCCTGAATCACAAAGACCGTAGAATAAATAGTTGAAATTACTAAGAATATTTAAACGTAAAGAACGATGTATTACGAGGACGTAAACCTCTCATATGCGTAATAATTTTTGTTCGTTTTCAGTTTTAGTGCTGCTCCTCACTTTCAGTAGAAAAAAACTTTTCATATTTATTTTCTATTGTTTTCTTAAATAATGCTAGAAAATCCTGCGCCCCCTCCATTGAAAGTCTCTTCCCCCATGAGAAGTTCCTCCATGGAAAGATCCTCCCACGTAACCCCCCCTCAACTCTCCCCCCAACCAAAAAAATCCCCCTGAAAACGTCTGTACACTTCCCAGTAACCATTACTATATGTAAACACAGGTCAAAGTTTGTAACTTGCAGCCCCTCCCACGGGAACTGCGGGGGAGTAAGTCGTCCCCAAAGACATAGTTATTAGGTTTTTCGACTATGGTGAATAAAATGGCTATCTCAGAATTTTGATCCGGTGACTTTGGGGGAAAAATGAGCGTGGAAGGGGGCCTAGGTGCCCTCCAATTTTTTTGGTCACTTAAAAAGGGCACTAGAACTTTTATTTCCGTTAGAATTAGCCCTTCCGTGACATTCTAGGACCACTGAGTTGATACGATCACCCCTGGAAAAAAACAACAACAAATAAACACGCATCCGTGATTTGTCTTCTGGCAAAAAATGCGAAATTCCACATTTTTGTAGATAGGGGCTTGAAACTTCTACAATACGGTTCTCTGATACGCTGAATCTGATGGTGTGATTTTCGTTAAGATCGTATGACTTTTAGGGGGTGTTTCCCCCTATTTTCAAAAATGAGGCAAATTTTCTCAGGCTCGTAACTTTTGATGGGTAAGATTAATCTGGATGAAATTTATATATTTAAAATCAGCATTAAAATGCAATTCTTTTGATGTAGCTATTGGCATTAAAATTCCATTTTTTAGAGTTTTGGTTACTAATGAGCCGGGTTCGTTACCACGAACTGTTTGATATAGTATTTTTGAAATGGTATCCATGTTCAACTGAGCCGTTCAACTTCTATAATTGCAAAACCTGAAGAACTTTACTATAATACCTTAAGACCTACTGGAATAATTACTATAGCATCAAACAGGTGTTACACGCCTATATTCTTGCCTCAGTAAATTACCGACATAAACCTGTTCAACGTAATAGTGACCTACTTTGAGAAAGGTCGTGACCCTGTGGAGAGTATTGGATTTTTTGTCATGTCCTTTAATCTGCCAATGTAGCAGGAGGGGCTATCAGCTTCATCTTTTTTGTGCACCGAAGCAGGAAAACAGGCTCAGAGTTGTAGTATAGCTAGAGGATGAACTGGACTTAGGGGAGGGGGGCCAACTCTCCAGTCTAAATTGCTGAATTCTTTCGCAATTATATATTCTGGGCATACCAGGTTTCTGCAATGACATTTTTCTGAGTTTTTGCCTACCACGAAATGAGCCCGTTCTCATCCCCAGATCATGTTGAGGATCATATGACTAGTAATGCTCCTGGCTCAAAGTTACCTACTGAGGTAGATTGGGAAGCACAAAAATGTGATCACGTCAAGGGCGTATCCAAGATTGTTGTTGGGGGGCGTGCAAAACTAAAAAAACACATCAAAAAATTGTTTTTATGTATTTTGGGTATTTGTATGATATACCCCCCACCTAACATTCTTCCAATATGTTTCGCTGACGCCTAATCCTACTGAAATATATCAAAGGAAGATAAAAATATAATACTTTAGAAACAGATTTAGGCTATTTATATGCACATCGTGGAGGGGGGGGGGTAGCGGTTTTGCATGCCCAATATGTTAGGCACAATTATTCTGCATATTATGTAGTAAGAATTGTTTTCTAACTTCACACTGTCCAAATACTTTACCCCCCTCCTAATGTGCAAGTATATAGCCCAAATTATATATTTTCCATTTTTTCTGTCACTTCTCTTTGTCTTGTCTCACGCTAAGCTAAAAGAAACTAACAAAGGAAAAACCGGCTATACGTCAGTGAATAAACAATTGAACGGTAAGGCGGTTATCATACAAGTACTGCATTTTGTTACGTTTTTACAAGCCGGACAAAAATTTTGGGATTGGGTCAAACCCTGAAACTCCCCTCGATGCAGCTTTGGCTCACATGCTAAAGGGAACGTGCAACCATTTCATTGCTTAGCTTCATTGTGACCTCCCCCAGCCCCTAGATGTTCCGTTAAAAAAAGTCTTTTTTTGTGCAGGATTTATTCGAGTCTGTTTAATATATTTAACTTATTTAATCTATCGAATCTTTAATTTTTTCCTTCCATATTTTTCTCTCTTTAGTATAATTTTCTATACTGAAAAAGTCTTCACACTAGGCTAAGGCAAAAAATTTATAAAACCATTGTCTAAAATTATCATAATCGTCATAAACAGACTATTCAAAAGCTAAAAAAAAGTCGAATTGAAATGGAGATTCAAGTTCTGACCATGCATGTAAGACTTTCTATGAAAAGCTATAGTAATTTATTTTCAAAATTTATTAACTTTCCATCCAGAAGCTTCATTTTGCTATCCAAATCGAGACTTTCTCATAATGTTATATAAACTGAAGGTTCTCCGATATACATATACTATTATGTAAAATGTATGTTTTAGTCGTTTACTCATCGCTAGAATATAAAGAGAGACATTTTTTAATTGCTATTTATCTGCTCTTTTTAATGGTTAAAGTCGTGTTTGTGACAATTCACCCCCCTCCAACTTGTAGATCTTATATATAGCCCTACTACTAAGTTCCTTATTTTATGCTCATTTTCATCATAATAGTCATTACACTGGTAATGCACCCCTCCCCGAAGGACACTTAAAAAGTTGCCTTTTTAAGTAACCAAAAAATCGGAGGGCAACTAGGCTTCCTCCCCCGCTCCTTTTTTTCTCAAAATCATTCGATCGAAACTATGAGAAAGCCATTTAGCCAAAAAATATAAATATGCAAATTTCGTTTCAATTATTCATCTGCAGAGAGCCAAAATCAAAACATGCATTGATTCAAAAACGTTCAGAAATTAAATAAAAAAACAAGTTGTTTTAACGGAAAGGAAGGAGCTACATTAAAACTTAAAACGAACAGAAATTACTTCGTATATGAAAGGGGCTGCTTCCTAATCAACACCCCGCTCTTTACGCTAAAGTTTTTTACTGTTTTAAAAGGTAGAGTTAAGAGAAAGAGTCAAACTTTAGCGTGAAGAGCGGGTCGCTGATGAGGAAGCAGCCCCTTTCATATACGAAGTAATTTCTGTTCGTTTTAAGTTTTCATGTCGCTCCTTACTTTCCGTTAAAAAAACTTGTTTTTTTTTATTTAATAACGGAAAAGATCCCATAAACTTACGTAATGCAAAATTCTGCATAGAGCTCGAGTCTACTTAGCAGTTGGCACTGCCTACGTTACGGACAAAATCTACCCCGCAAGACTGCATAGCGTAACGTAGTCTTAAGCTATGCCAGTTCGGAAGATTCTACGGGATAGTGTGAATGGACCATACATTTTCAAGTTACTTTATCATCTTTCCGCGTTGATTTCATAAGTCAGTTGTAACATTAATAATTTATACCATTTCAAGTGGGGAAACAGGTATTATTGATCAAGCTGCATTTCCGTAGAAAGAAATAATGGTTTAGTTCAACTTCCTTTTCTATAGGTGCTTGTACAAACCTGACAAATGAATAAATGCAATTATTTTAAACATAAAAATTTTAATTTTATTTGCGAAGCCTTTTTTTTATGTTTGCCCACCCACTATGCTACGACTGTGAAATTATCCCCAAAAATAAATTACGCATGACGACACCGTCGTTTATGCACCCGCTGCGTAGTTTGGGGATTTGAGTTATGTTCAGCTCTTGAGTGTGCTTTTTATGCCTGGCCAATCAGAGTGAAGTTCAAAGCTTAGGAGGGGAGGTATTGCCTCTTTCCCTGAAAAAATACAAAATAATAGTATTTTTGAACATAAATAGGGAGGGTAATTGCCCCCTGTAGAAAAAAGGGTAGACTTTAAAGAGTGTTTTAAAGTTTTTTTTATTTATTTTTTAGCTTGTTTAATTTTAATTTATCAAGCTGTTTTGTGTTATAATTTTCTAGACCATAATATTCGAATTGATGTTTGTCAATACTGGAGAAACAATCCAAAGCACGTGGTAGCTTGCACTTCATTAGTTGTAAAAAAAACTAACAATATTTCTGCAAAATTTTCTTTGAATTATGTAGTGACAACCAAAGGAATTTTCACATGATTGGCTAGTCGTTACGGAAAATTACCAATTATATAAAGTAATGCAATATTGACATTGAAAATATGCAGTATTACTAATATTGATACCTGCGTAACAACCGTGGGAGAGTGCATATTTTTTCTGTGATGCCTTATTTTTCTGCATAAAATACATTTAAGGTCTCAACTTTCATCAGCTTCTAAAATTTCAAAAGTATGTAATCAGTGATGACAATGGTGAAAAGTACTGGAGCTGAACTCCAGTGCTGAGGTGTACTATGGCCCATTCCCAACTTTAAAAAGAAGAATTTGTCTAGGGTCATGCTTTCCATCTGGACTCCAATGCTGAGCTGGACTATGACCCATTCCCGACTTGAAAAAAGCAAAGAATTTGCCCCGAGTCCTAGTTTCCAAGACTTTACAATGCTTAAAATGTGTGACAGGCAAGGCCGTATCCAGGGGGGCTAAGCCTACCCCCTCAAAGTTTTTGTCCGAATCGTAAAAATGCGCTTCAACAAATTTTTAAATACATTTTATTGTATCCCGCCGCGGAAAAAAATAACCGCTTCTCCGAACAAAAATCCTGAATACGGCCTTGGTGGCAGGAGACATTTATAAATAGACAAGATTAAAATGTTTGTTTTTTAGATCCAACCTCCTTTCAGAAAAAGAATGATCGAAATGTGTAACAGAAAACGTTAATGAATGAAATAGAAAGGTTTTGTCTTCGTTTCAATTCCCCCCCTCCAAAAAAAAAATCGCAAAATGTGTGGCAGCAAGGGAAATATTACCAATGGGTGGGATAGAAACAGAAGAAAGAATGCTTGAAACATTTGGTAAAAAGGGAAAGGTTTATTTATGGATTTGGTAGAAATATTTTGTTTAAGTTTCACCCTCCTCTCTCAAAACTCCTTGCTTTAATTTAAACTAACTTTAGTGTACATATTTACCGCAGAGAAGGACGCAATGGGAACTTAGCCCCTTGAAATCCTAAAATTTTCAGAATTTTTGGAAATTTTTTATTCAAATTATAAAAAAAACATGGCCTTCCCCCAAAAAACTTACTGGGTATTTCTTCAAGGATAAGGTTAATGACAGGAAAAGATTATATAAGATTCCGAGCCGTTATTCACGGTTCGTGCCAACAAATAGAAAACAAACAGAAAAAAAACAACTAAAATACAACAACCTTAATAAAACCCACAAAATAAAGCAATGAAGATTGAAACCAATCAAAGTACAATTGCTTAACTTTACATTGAAGCTATACACTTACCTGCAGTGGTCTTTCGCCATAATGGGTTTTATACCGTTGCTCCTTATTTAGAAATCTAAAATTCGTTAGCGTTTAATTGGAATCTGGCCAATTTCTCACCTGAAAAGCATAAAAACAAGAAAAAATCACAAACAAATAAATGTCGAACATTCAGTGTCCGCGGGACATGTAGATCGCCCCTTGAAACGCTCTTTTCCAAAACGTGAGAGCTCTTGTAATGTGCTTGTAATGAACTGGAATAGCAGCAGAAAAGCCTACAAAGTTTATTTTCTAATAAAAAGATATATCATGCCTTGGAATGATAAAGAAATGGTATTAATTATACACTGTCCCAGCCTTACGAGTTCTGCTCTCTGTTGGGACACAATATTGTTTTTTTTTTATATTTTTTAAGTTGTTTAAAGAAAAAGTTGAACTTGAAGTATACACGATGGGCATCTTCATTAGAATATTTGTAGCCAAAAAAACTAAATTTCTTGAGATTCGTCTTTTTTGCTAAGAAAGACAATCGTAGATATTATAGATAACTTCGAAGACCACACTGCCTTTCCATGACGAAAGTAAAACAGTTCAAAATAGGGATGATACCTTTTTATTGACAGGGAAATATAAAATTATTTAACTGGATATTTCGAACACATATACAGTGTTCATCATCAGCAGCAAAACTGCTTTTACTGCTGATGATGAACACTGTATATGTGTTCGAAATATCCAGTTAAATAATTTTATATTTCACTGTCAATAAAAAGGTATCATCCCTATTTTGAACTGTTTTACTTTCGTCATAGATATTATGTTTAATTATATTGTTGAATCCTTAAATCGAGTTACTTAATTAAAGCTTTGGGTGGATTGGACGTATTTTATATAAAAACTGGCCAGTTCCAGCGATTTCTCAATTTAAAAAATCTTGTGCATCGTATTGCCTATGTTATGCGTGGCGTAAGTGTGCCACACCTGGCGTGAAAAGGTAAAACGTGGCGAAAGTGTGCCGCGCGACACGAACAAGTGGGACTCTCGAGACTTACACCAGAGAGGCTGAGATTGAATAACCCTTTTTGTCCAGTTCAATCAATTTTGAGGTATTTTAGACAACGCAATTCATTTTCCAGGAATAGGTTTAATGATTTTGTGTCAGAATTCCATGAAAGGAATTATATTTTAACTTCCTTTTCCTTATTTACTTTTAGACATTACCGACAATTTCCTAAAAAGACAGGTATCTGAAAACAAACCGTTTGTTAGTCATTATCCGGTTATTTGCATATTTTTAATTCATGTTTAATTTGTTCCAGTCACGCCTACTATTTTGTTTGAAACTGTCAAGCTGAATATCCGACAAATAATGAATAAACAATGAAGCCTTTTTTCGCGAAAGAACAAAACATTTATTCCTAAGCAAAAATAAACAAACACAGACTAAAAAGATCAAAGGTCATATTCCCATCCCTGCCGACAGGGGCTCCAGTTTCGAATCCATCACAAATAAAAGTAAAAAAAAAAACAAAAAAAAACATCATTTTTACGTGCAGCAATGATTTTGAAATTCATACGTATTTTGGGCACACATATATAAGGCCTCTGTGACCCTAAGCGTGAGCTTCCCCCCAAGATCTTAATGTCCCCCTTAAGCGTCTATACCTTTTTGTCTAATTCGCCTGTTTACTTTTTTTTAAATCCCGTCCTCTTGGAATAATTTTTGTCTACGTGTCCGACCTACATGGAAGTTGCAATGTCATTTCTACATTTCAGTGATGATCTAGCTTACCAGTCGCATTTTCCTTGGCTTCGTAAACATACCCGCATGCAGGAGGAAAGGACAGTATTCTTGTAAACATGCCCACATGAATTAGTGATAGAGGGAGGATCTCCCCTTTATTTTTTATTTATTATCTTTTTGTTTGCAGGAAAATCTGCATCTTCGAGTCTTCAAAGAACGTTTTGGAAGATTGGGCGTTTGCTTGGGGTCCTTCTAACTCAAACTTGATGAGTTTTATGAAATTTAATTCCGAAATTGACAAGTTTTAAGCCTCACTTTTGTAAATTTTTCTTTTCCAGAATAAATAAATTCCTCTGGCTGAGTATAGATTTGGTTTAAAAAAAATCATTATCATGACTGACATTGTTTTCGTGTGGAGGTTTCGATGTTTTTGTGTAGTTTGGGCGTCTGAGGGCAACTAAGTCAAGCTTCTTTCGTTTTTTCTCTCCCCCTCTTACTTGTTTTTTACTTGATAAATTTTTATTTAATATGCACTAATCTATCAAACTTTTACAAACCCGTTTCCACTCTGCCCCCTCTAGGGTTGAAGTCCACTTAAAATCTTCAATTCTGAAAATTAAAATTTTAAACATCATAGATTTCAAAGTTGAAGCCCTATCCGAAATTGATGGAATTTCTCGCTCTCGGTCCTGCCAGGAAAAGGCGGTTACCTTTTGAACTGGGTCTCATATATGGAAGATCATTTATTTACGGGTAGAGCAAATCCTTAGCTGGGATTAGCGAGTATTTCGAAGATAGGAAACCTTCATATTTTCAACTCTCAGTTCTGTTTTTTTGCATCTTATTGCTTCTTTTTTTTTGCATTTTTCTTTAGGGATAAGGATCATTTGACTATCCATATGGTGGTTTTCCATTTTTCTCTCACTAGGCATGAAAATCTTGTTCTTGTAAAAATATAAGAAGTTAAAGAGGAATTCCCTGAACACATTGAACATTATGCGGGATAGGGCTTTCTGTGGGATATGTGGAAATTTATTCGCCTCGATTGCATTCTAATCGAGGCGAATAAATTTCCACATATACCGCAGAAAGCCAGCAAAAATAAAGACATTATAAAATATATAGCAAAATACTGTATGAAAAAAAAACAAACAGAAAAAATAAAGATATTTCTGTAAAAAGACATTCCAACAGCAAGAAACAAAAACTATACAAAACTATTGATTACCCTGCCTTGCGACATGCGGGATTGAACCGCAGAATCTTTAATCCAGAATGGTCGCACTGCGTCCACTGCGCTAGTCCGTCCTGACCTAGTCATGCACTGCGCCCACTAGGCAAGGTATCTTGTAAAGTACCTCAATACAAGCAAAATCACATTCACAGAAATAATCCTCCAACATTTATCAAGTGATATATAGCAATCGCAAATTCTGTCGGTCTGTCTGTCCCGGTTTTGCTAGTTTAGGCACTTCCAGGTAAGGCTAGGACGATGAAATTTGGCAGGCGTATCAGGAACCAGGCCAGATTAAATTAGAAATTATCGTTTCCCCGATTCGACCATCTGGGGGGGAGTGGGGGGACGGTTAAATCGAAAAAAATGAGAAAAAATGAGGTATTTTAACTTACTTACAGGTGATCGGATCTTAATGAAATTTGATATTTAGAAGGATATCGTGTCTCAAAGCTCTTACTTTAAATTCCGACCGGATCCGGTGACATTGGGGGGAGTTGGGGGGCATAAAAACTCGGAAAACGCTTAGACTGGAGGGATCTGGATGAAATTTGTCGGGAAAAATAAGCAGAAGTCCTAGATACGTGATGTGATTGACCTAACCGAAACGGATCCGCTCTATTTGGGTGAGTTGAGGGTGAGGGTTAATTCTGAAAAATTAGAAAAAATGAGGGGTTTTTAACTTACGAAGGAGTGATCGGATCTTAATGACATTTCATATGTTGAAGGACCTCGTAACTCAGATCTCTTATTTTAAATCCCGACCGGATCCAGCGTCATGAGGGGGGAGTCGGGGGGAGGGAACCGGAAATCTTGGAAAACCCTTAAAGCGGAGAGATCAGGATGAAACTTGGCGGGAAGAATAAAAAAAAGTCCAGGATAAGTGACTGACATAACCGGATCCGATCCGCTCTCTTTGGTAGAGTCGGGGGGGGGGGAGTAATTCGGAAAAAATTGAAAAAATGAGGTATTTGTAGCTTACGAACGGGTGATCAGATCTTAATGAAATTTGATATTTAGAAGGGTCTTGTGCTTTAGAACTCTTATTTTAAATTCCAACCAGATCCGGTGACATTGAGGGGAGTTGGAGGGGGAAACCAGAATTTTTGGAAAACGTGAAAATTGAGGTATCTTTATCATACAAATGGGTGATCGGATCTTAATGAAACTTGATATATAGAAGGATCTTATGTCTCAGATGCTCCATTTTCAATTAGAATCGGATCCGGGGACATGAGGGGCTGGAGGGGGAAACAGAAATCTTGGAAAACGCTTAGAGTGGAGAGATCGGGATGAAACTTGATGGGAAGAACAAGCACAAGCTATAGATATGTAATTGACATAACTGGATTGGATACGTTCTCTTTGGAGGAGCGGGGGGGGGTGCTAATTTGGAAAAATTGAGGTATTTTTCAGTTAAGAACGGGTGACCGGATCTTAATGAAATTCGATATTTTGAAGGAACTCATATCTCAGAGCTCTTATTTCAAATCCTGACCAGATATGTTGACATTGGGGGGAGTTGGAGGGGGAAACCGGAAATCTTGGAAAATTCTTAGAGTGGAGAAATCGGGATGAAACTTGGTGGGTAGAATAAACAAATGTCGTAGATACGTGATTGACGTAATCGTACTGGATCCGCTCTCTTTGGGGGAGTTAGGGGGTGGGGTTCAGTGCTTTGGCGAGTTTTGTGACTATGGACGTGCTAGGACGATGGAAATTGGTAGGCGTGTCAGGGAGCTGCACAAATTGACTTGATAGAGTCTTTTTTCCCGATTCGACTATTTGGGGGGCCGAAGGGAGAGGAAAAATGAGAAAAAATTAGGTATTTATAACTTACGAGTGGGTGATCGGATCTTTATGATTTTGATATTAAGAAGGACCTCATGACTCAGAGCTCTTATTTTAAATCCCGACCGGCATTAAGCCTCTGATTTTCCTTTTAAATCAATCTATTGATTCTTAGAATTTTGCTAGAGCTCATACCATATGAGCTCTTGGCTCTTCTGGCCTCGTCACAAGTGCCATATGAGCTCTTAACTCTTGTTTATTTATTTAATGACTTTTTTTCATGCATTGTGTAACATACCTTTTTTGTTTAGGAGATGCTTTTATACAATAATACACGGACGTTCCCCATGTGGAGGAAACCACCTGTCAACCCAATAATGAAGGTTTATTTCTTTAATGTGACTAATCAAGAAGACATATTACAAGGAGAAAAACCAATACTTGAAGAAATTGGACCTTTTACTTACATGTAAGTTGATATTTAGAATTCTCAGTATGATTTTTTTTTTTTAACAAAACACCATGAAAAGCAAAAACGATTCAGCAAATAATAACCCTGCAATGGTAGTTATTACTTGTTTAGTTTTTTATGAAATATAACAGGTTTTTGACCACCCGTCTGCGTATGACAAAGTTGAATCCAGGGGGGGGGGGGTCCGGGTTCAAAATCTCTCCCGAGATTTTTGCCTCACCCGTAAAATGTAACAAAATTCGATGCTCGTTATAAAGTTTTTCAACCCTCCCCTCCAAAAATAAAATACCCCCCTGCGAACAGAAATGCTGAATACGCGCTTGACTCATGGCCTTTCGAACAGGCGGACCCCTTCCCCTGAAATGTCCATGTTCTTACGGGCTCCCTACATTTTCCATTTCAGAATTCACCTGTTTTGGCGTATGTGAAGAATTAGTTCTTCCTCGGATTATTCCCCCAACTCCTCGGCACCAACTTTCCCCCAACCCCCAAAAATACCTAGCATACGTTTCTTGTTTTGGAGGAAGATTGGTCGTTTTATCGCTATACTTGTTTTTTGTGGCACTTGGTATTAATCAAGTGACATATAGCGATCGCAGATTCTGTCGGTCTGTCTGTCTGTCCCGGTTTTGCTACTTTAGACACTTCCAGGTAAGCTAGGACGATGAAATTTGGCAAGCGTATCAGGGACCAGACCAGATTAAATTAGATTTGTCTTTTCCCCGATTCGACCATCTGGGGGGTGGAGTTCGGGGACGGTTAAATCAGAAACATTAGAAAAAGGAGGTATTTTTAACTTACGAACGGGCGATCGGATCTTAATTAAATTTGATGTTGGGAAGGATATTGTGTCTCAGAGCTTTTATTTTAAATCCCGACCGGATCAGGTGACATTGAGCGGAGTTGGGTTGTGGAAACCTAAAATCTTGGAAAATGCTTACAGCCGAGGGATCGAGATGAAACTTGATGGGAAAAATAATCACAAGTCCTAGGTACGTGATTGACACAACCGGAACGGATCCGCTCTCTTTGGGGGAGTTGGGGGGAGGGTTAATTCTGAAAAAATAGAAAAAAAGAGTATTTTAACTTACGAAGGAGTAATCTGATTTTAATGAAACTTGATGTTTGGAAGGAAATCTCAGAGCTCTCATTTTAAATCCCGACCAGATCCGGTGACATTGGGGAGAGTTGGGGGGGGGGTGACCAAAATTTTGGAAAACGCTTAGAGGGGAGGGATCGGAATGAAACTTGGTAGGAAAAATAAGCACAAGTCCTAGGTACGTGATTAACATAATCGGAACGGATCCGCTCTCTTTGGGGGAGTTGGGGGAAGGGTAAATTCTAAAACATTAAAAAATGAGGTATTTTTAACTTACGAAGAAACGATCGGATCTTTATGAAATTTCATATTTAGAAGGACCTCGTAACTCAGATTTCTGATTTTAAATCCCGACCGGATCCAGTGTCATTGGGGGGGGGGCGCGGAAATCTTGGAAAATGCTTAAAGCGGAGAGAACAGGATGGAACTTGGTGGGAAGAATAAGCACAAGTCCAAGATAAGTGACAGACATAACCAGACCGTATCCGCTCTCTTGGGTGGAATTAGGGGGGGGGGAGGTAATTCGGAAAAATTAGAAAAAATGAGGTATTAATAACTTACCAACAGGTGATCAGATCTTAATGAAATTTGATATTTGGAAGGATCTTGTGTTCTAGAACTCTCATTTTAAATCCCGACCAGATCCAGTGACATTGGGGTAGCTGGAGGGGGAAACTAGAAATCTTGCAAACCGGAAATCTTGGAAAACGCTTAGAGTGGAGAGATCGGGATGAAACTTGATGGGAAGAATAAGAACAAGTTATAGACACGTGATTGACATAATTGGAACGTTCTCTTTGGGGGAGCTGCGGGTTGTTAATTTGGAAAAAATTGAAAAACTGAGGTATTTTTAACTTACGAACGGGTGACCGGATTTTAATGAAATTTTATATTTAGAAGGAACTCATGTCTCAGAGCTCTTATTTCAAATCCCGACCAGATTTGTTGAAATTGGGGGGAGTTGGAGGGGGAAACCGGAAATCTTGGAAAACGCTTATAAATGTCGTAGATTCGTGATTGACGTAACTGGACTGGATCCGCTCTCTTTGGGGGAGTTAGGGGATGGGATTCAGTGCTTTCGCGAGTTTGGTGCTTCTGGCCGTGCTATAACGATGAAAATTGGTAGGTCTGTCAGGGAGCTGCACAAATATTTTTAACTTACGAGTGTGTGATCAGATCTTAATGGATTTTGACGTTTAGAAGGAGGACCTCGTGACTCAAAGCTCTTATTTTTAATCCCGACCGGCATTAAGCCTCTAATTTTTCCTTTTAAAGCAATCTATAGATTCTTAAAATTTTGCTAGAGCTCATGCCATATGAGCTCTTGGCTCTTTCGGCCTCGTCACAAGTGCCATATGAGCTCTTAGCTCTTGTGGTCTAATACATCTAAAATTATAATGCTGATACAGAATAGCATTAAAAACTATCGTTTGCATCTCTCAAGGGCTTTCTCACTTCGCCACCTGATGTACATCTCCGAACGCCTTGTTTTCTGTGGTGGGTGGCACGCTTCCGTCACACCGTGCCTCTTATCACACCGAGCATATTCCCACGGCAGAAGTCAGTTGGCAGGCTGCGCAGTTCAACTGGCCTGTGATTGAATGCAAGGCCATGAATTTTTATTTTCTAATTGGTTCATATTTGGAATGAAACAGCTATCTACAACACTGACTATATTGTAGTTCAATCCCGCCACATGACTTAATTTTTCTTCTCTCTTCTCAAAATCACTGATTATGTCAGTGATATGATCATTGACTCCTGGGCAATTCGCCCCGGAAAATTTACCCGCAGAAAATTGTCCCCACATGCAAAATTGAGCAACCAAAGGGAAAGTATGACAAATAAAAATGGTGAAAAAAGAAGGAATTGCGTTCACTAGGCGTACATCAGAAGGTTTTCCCGTCTGAAGAAGCCTACCTTTAAGAAACATATTTTTTTTCTTTTATTAACTTAATTTAAATAAATAGAGTCAAACTCTAAGTCAGAACCAAACAAATTTAAAACTGACGGTACTCCTTCCAAGTGAGCAACCAACAGTTTAAGCAAAGAAAGTTTTCAAAAAGTCATTTAATCCTGTCCACAAAAGAGTTTTAGGTATCATACCCAAATAAAATAGGATTATCTACTAATATTCTAGGCAATTGCTTTCAAAAATGGCAAGAGGACTTAGGGGTCATACATTTACAAAATTCTTGAGTCTGACGATTAAGTTCTACCTACGTTTTCTAGGGGGGAGGAAGTCCATAGGCTAATTGAGTGAAAACCTTACTCATGCAGCCCTATTCGAGTTTCAGGATTTCTAAGAACTTCCAAAAGTTCGGATGATGGCAGCCAATGGAACTTTACATCAGAGAGTGTCACCTCTCCATCAAATTGCTAGTTTGCGGGAGGCTTTGTGCGTGTCGATTTTTGGTAACCCATTGGTCAGGAGGAAATGGAGGGGGTGACCTTTTGGTTCCTTCGTAGACAGCCTATAAATCCTCATTTGGTCTGTCAACTCGGCAAAATCACTGCCAAGCTTTACCTGGAGATCTTTGAAGGCTGACAGAATGCCACTAATAGGAAGAAATGCCAGAGATGGTATCACTGCAGGGAAAGCTGAGGGTCACTTCTGGACTTCTCCTGGAGCCCAAGCCCCTGAACTTTTTCGGTAGACGCTCTGAAAGTGTTGGAAAAAACAACCTTTTACCTTCGCTACAGGAAAGGTTAACTTTACGGCGTTTAGTGATGCAACTTAGAAGTCTCTCTTCACTGACTGGGGGAAAGGGCTGGTTATGTGGCCTTGAATGAGATGAGTGTAAATGGCTTGTGATTTACTGGGACACAAGACGAATAGACAAGGGACGATATCAAGAAGAACGTAAATGGTGGAACAGATGATAAAACCGTAGTCTGGTAATTTTAAAGGTTCGATCTACCCAACAAGTGATCGGACTTGTGGAGAATACCCTGGATTTCCAGGTGCCAAAAATGAGAATTTCATAAACCACTATCAAGAAGCAGGAAATTCTCCCCGCTGTCAGGTTTTTGGACATGGTCAGGTTTCCGGGTAAAACTTCTGCGAAGGGCGGGGGTTACCGGTAGAATACGCCATATCATGATATGTCAACCTATTATCACTGTCCCTCTATGTAGATAATGTTCAATACAGGGGGTGGATGGCATTCGGGCATGTACACGTGAATTTTTTCCAGGGAGGTGGGCAACAATAAGTAAAACAAAATTTATTTAATAATTTGGATGAGAAGTCCACAGAAATCAGGACATTTTGGCATTTTAGGAGGAGCCTTAGGAGGGCTAAGACACCAGGAATTTCTTCCGCTTTCATCCCAACACTTTTTTTGATATTTAGAAATCTGAAGATCTCGTTCAGAACTGTCTGAAAGAGATTTTCAGGTGGACATTATCGGATAATAAACACCAATGGAAATTTTGACGGGCCTCAAACTGTACTTAGATATCTAGAAAAACTGAAGATTCTGTTCAGAACTGATCAAAATTTGAAGATTGTCAGGTAGACACTACAAAATCGTTAAATCATAAACAACGATGAAAACTTTGATGGGCATCACTGTTTTGGGATATTTAGAAAATATGAAGATTTTTTCAGAATTAACTGAACTAAATCCTCAGATTTTAAGATAGTTATTGCCAAACCGTTGAGTTATATTGACCAATGAAAAACTTGATAAACCTCAAGTTGTCGTTGTATTTTCAGAAAATCTGGAAATTATGTTCTAAATGTTTTTCGCCTTTAAGTTTTTGAAGTGCTAATAACTCGTCCGTTTCGAAGCTGTAAAATGATAGAGAGGTTTCCGAAATAGGGTACATGGATAAAGTAAAGTTGATGGTAAGACCGAAGCGTCGCTGACTTAAGAAATCGTGTACACCAAGTGCCGCGTTCCAAGCGTGGCGAAAACGTGTCTACCTTGACGGAAGTGTGCTGAATGTTACTGGAACTATGCGGTACTCTTGGGGCTCTAAGATGTCCACCACTTTCACCCCTTTGGTTAAAGATGTCGTAAGATCCGACTCCCCTTTGGCATGTATGGATTAAAAAAAAGAAAGGAAAAACATGACAGCGAATGTTCTATTTTAAGAAGAATAGTTTATATTTTGTTTTAGAAATAAAAACAATACAGTCTATGACCTTATATTTAGCTTCAAGCGTAATATTTGTATTTTATCAATATGGAAACTTAGGGCAATTTAAAAAATTTAATATATATATATATATATATATATATATATATATATATATATATATATATATATATATATATATATATATATATATATATATATATATATATATATATATATATATATATATATATATATATATATATATATATATATATATATATATATATATATATATATATATATATATATATATATATATATATATATATATATATATATATATATATATATATATATATATATATATATATATATATATATATATATATATATAATATATATATATAATATATATATATATATATATATATATATATATATATATATATATATATATATATATATATATATATATATATATATATATATATATATATATATATATATATATATATATATATATATATATATATATATATATATATATATATATATATATATATATATATATATATATATATATATATATATATATATATATATATATATATATATATATATATATATATATATATATATATATATATATATATATATATATATATATATATATATATATATATATATATATATATATATATATATATATATATATATATATATATATATATATATATATATATATATATATATATATATATATATATATAGACAACCACTGACAGAAACAAAACGGTTTTTAATTGCAACAGTTGTCTTTATTTTGAATTTTATGAAAGTAAGAACAAAAAAGCAAATGACTCGTGATTATCCATGAGTGAATTGAGTTTTGCGGTTTTCAAGCTAATACACTTTAAATTTTCTTTGTTTTAAACAAAATTATGATTTTCATATTTTAGCCGTAAATCATAGCTGTTTGGATTACGTCACTATTGTGAAAATCACCAGTTAAATTGGGGGAACTCCTGAACCGAAGGTTTAGATGATGATCTGACGACACAAGTGACGCTCCGTAATGTACATTTTCTAGTGGAAAGTGGATTGGCAGGGGGGACATAGCTTTCTCCCTCTAGATTTCGAAGAATGCTTTTTTGATATTTTCATTGAAATATCAAAGAAACCTTTGCTTCCCCAAAAATTCTTGTGAATCAGCGTCCCCTATGACTTGATTTTCCCCTTTTTGTGAGGCAAATGAAAGGCAAATTAATTTTCAGCAAAATCAGAACTTACATAATCTTTCAACAATCCTCAGGAAAACCCGTTGGATTCTATTTGAAGGTTATTTCCATCTTTATAACCTATACTACTACTACTACTACTACTAACAACAACTCGCCGCTGCACCAAGAAGCCTGAGGGCTGTGTTGTCCCATATTTTGATGATTTCAAAATATATCTCTCAAATATTTGAAAAACTTAAAGGATCTGAAACCCATTTCCTCTCCCCCTCAGTGTTTTTGAAATGCCTGCTTCATGCTAAAGGCCCCTCTAAGGGGAAACTCAGGTCATGCTAAACCCGTCTTCGTCTGGGTGCACTACCATGGCCACGTCCAACTGCAAAGAGGCCATTCTCCAGTTAGTCAGTATAACCACCCAACTCAAAAACCACCTAGATATTTCGACTGTATGTGTTTTGATTCAGACGAAGTAACCTCTGTGCCAGTTCCCAAATTCCAGACGCCATTTGCCAGCTCTCCATTTTGCCAGTTCTCCATTTTGCCATTTTGCCAGCATTTGCCAGCTCTCCATTTTGCCAGCTCTGTAAACCGCTTGAAACCAATCGCAACTAAAGGAAGAGGATTCAAGGAAGTAATGCGATGATCAGCTCTTACTGAATCTTTGTTTGATTACTATGTGTTAATGCTTATAATGTTGTCATTTACACTGATCCTTCTATATGCTTTTAGAACGACGTTCTTGCCATTTCGATTTCTGGTTCTCTAATACAAGCGTGGTGTCAAAGTTTACGAATAACACATAAATCTGGCCTTTTTCATCCATTAATGTGAATCGGTGACGTGACTGGGACCTTTAAGTTCCAGGGGAAGTCCTCAGGTGATAGCTGTCTAGTTATGAACGGCTGTAGGGAAACCATTTAGAGTTCACTGAGCTTTTACTATGATCAACTAAGGTTGAAGATCTGAACCACAGCATAAATACTATAGTACCTATGCTGTGGTCAGAACGTACTTATTGACAGTCCAGCAAGCTAAACGACACAAATTAGCCTCGAAATCTTGTATTTTAAGCAAAAATCTTCTGGCAATGCTATCAGGATTGGAGGCGCAAAGTCGCGCTCCTCCATAATACGTAATCGACCATTCTAATATTTTCTTTGATTGACTGTCCTGTTCCAAAAGGAGTCATTTTTCGTTTTGTTGTTGCCAATCAACTGCTTAAAATTCAGCCTAAGGCAGAATCATAATGAAAAAGTGAATTCTTATTTTATATATGGCATATCTGGATCAGTAGAACTTGACGAATTACTACCATGAGAGACGCAATGCCTTAATGCTCGTCAGTTCTTCGGATGTCTAACTTGTTTTATTCAATCAGATAAAAGAGCCAATAATTTCAATTATAATATCTTAAAAAAGCTTAAATGATCAGAAATACCAGATAAATGTATTTTTTTCTGGGGGGGGTGTTGCTAATGTATAAGAAGTAAAGGCAGTCAGAGGCGTACTACGCTAGACTCCCTTGGACTGTTTGAACGTGATATTATTTTTACATTAGGAACTTAGTTTTGCAGATCCTTTGCTAGTAACCTAGCTTTCCATCACAGGTAATTTTTGTTATGCTGCTGTAATATTAAAATCTTTGGGCCTGGTTTTATCGAAGTTAGTTATACCCGTACTAGGTTCGTGTCTTGGAAAAGGCGCTAGACTTCACAATTCTCAAAGTAAATGAGTCATTTTCCAGCTTATTACAGTAACCTGTTCAATATGATAATACAAAAAAGAAGAAAATCTAAGTTGAACAAAAATATGACATGAATCTGATGTTCAACGGTTGAACTCTAGGAAATGGGTATGATTGATTTCATAATTTGCCATAGAGACCACAGGTTGGAAGTAACCTTCTGCCATTGCAGAGAAATTCATAAATTTCACTAGTGCTCGCTGCTATGTAATACACACGTATCAACATCAGAACTTCAAACATAGCACCATTGAACTGCAACGAACAAAATGGTTGAGGTCATTCGCAACAGTCTGTGAGTTACGGCTGGGCCAAGTATCTGCTCAATTGGTCAAGTCGTATCCACAGGGGAGCCACGATGACAAGCTTAGAGGTCTTGAAAAAAAAAAAAAAACAGACTCTGAGATTCAGGAAAGTGTCAAAGGCACACAGGTGTTACATCTGTGCCATTCATTTTGCAGTCAAAGTTTCTCAATGCCAGATTTGTGCATATGATATTTTAACTGAAGTTAGAAGTGATTAAGCAACAATAGCAGTGACGCAAAAGCGAAGGTAAGCACCAATGAAAACCACTTCCTTGCAACTATAACCAAACATTTCGCTAGTCATAACAAAAAGGTGTCATCAAAATTAAGCTTGATTGAGTTCATTGTCCGAAACGAATCATCATTCGTTCTGTGGTTTTTAAGTATACAATTCTTCAAGCCTGAGAAATTCAAAAAATCGATCAATTAATTTTTGTGCATTATCTTATGCTTCCGGGTTGGGATTCGCGTTTAGTGTTGGTTAGTCGCGGATTATTTTCGTTCTCATTTTGTGTCCGATATGTATGTTACTACCTCATCCACCCTAACCTATTCAAAGCCTCCCTCTTTACACTTTTCCAGGAAGCTCCCATTTCCTTTAAATCTTTCTTTATGACATCTCCCCATCCCAAACGAGGATGACCTGTTTTCCGTTTAGTCCTAGACAGTTGCCCGAAAATTACAATCTTCGCTAATCTATCATCCTTCATCCGCAGAACGTACCCTAGCCATATCAATCTTTCTCTCATTATAACCCTAGAAAGCGGGATTGAACCATTTTTCGTACAGCCTACTGTTTGAAATACGGTCAGTCAACCGGATACCCAGAACAATCCGTAAGCAATTCCTCTGGAAAACACCTTGCAAATCTTCATCTGCTCTTTGGAGCGCCCACGCTTGAGCCATATTTGACCACTGTCATCACTGTACCTTCCAATATTCTAATCTTGGATTTCAGACTTATCGTCCTATTCTTTTAAACTTTTTTTTTAGTTGCAAAAAAACACCTGAGCCTTGGCTATTCAACTTTTAACCTCTTCACTGCTCCTACCATCTTTACTAATAATACTACCAAGGTAAGTGAAGCTGCCCACCTGATGAATCTTTTCGTTACCCAACGTCACCTTTTCATTTTCACTTATTCCTAGCCTTAGTGACTTGGCCTTCTTAACATAATTTTCAAACCTATTCTAGCTTCCCGAACTCGCAAAACCCCTAAAAGTTCATTCGTTTTGCTCACACTTTCGTCTAGGATGCTTAAACCGTCAGTATAATCTAAGTCCAGGAGAGATTCTCCTCCCCATTTGATTCCGTGGTCCCCCATTGTCTTTCCTGTGCTTCTTAAAACAAACTCCATTAAAATGATCTGTGTAAAGGGGGATAGAATACAACCCTGCTTAACTCCTAATTTAATACGAATTCAGCTGCTAACCTAATTTCCTACCTTAACCGCAGCAGTGTTATCTCGTAGATAGCACTAATCACTTTAATGTATTTGTCGGGTATACCATATAAGGATAAGACCTTCGTTAAAGCTCTTCTATCAACTGAATTGAACACTTGCTCATAATCTACAAAACTGAGGACTTCAGGTGTTAGAAAACTCAGACACTTCTCAATTATTAATCTAAGAGGGAAATTCTGTCGACACACCCTCTACCTTTTCTAAAACCGCACTGTTCTTCTCTTAAAACTTTGTCAACAGAATATCTCAGTCTAAAAAGTATCATATTACTAAGTAATTTGCTACCTACATAGACTAATGCCTCGATAATTATCATCTTTCTTGTACAGTGGTTTAGTTAAGGTTTTCCTAAAATCGCTAGGTACTTCCCCTTTTTCAAAATCATATTCACAATCTTCAGTAGGCTAACTTATTTCTAACCTCAGAGCCACCATATTTAAGAAACTCATTTACCACACTATCAACACCTGGAGCATTATTATTTTTCAATTCTTTTAGTACTGTCGCTAATTCTTCCTCACAAAACAAATCTTCCTTCACATTCAAGGTATCACAAACTTTTTCATTTTCCTCTATATCTTTTCCTGCATCTATAGCCTATGTCGGTTTAGCATATTCTCACAATATTCTGCCCATCTCTCTTTAACTCTTTCCTCATCTCTAATTGTGGCCCCCTTCCTACCTTTAACTAAATTCTCCTTTTTAGAGGATAATTACATCTGAAGCCACATTAATTCCGGATTTGACATTGATTTTGAAGGTTTAGTTATTTATGCTAACAACGTGACGATTTTTCCGCTAAGTTAGCCAAATAGTGCACTGTCCAAATTAAAGTCAAATAGTGCAAAGAAAAGGAAAGTGACAACCCGATATGGGTTTTTTTTTATTGTGACATTTGATATTCATGACTTTCTTGCGAATTTCTTCAAAACTTGAAATTAAAATGGCAGGTAGAAACACAAATTTGATCAAATACAAAAAAAGAAAGTATAGTGCGCATGAGCATACATAGCGCAGTAACGTGCTTTTTCAGAATATGTCTCTTAACCAGGATCGTATACAGGATTTTTTTTGTGGAGGGAGGGGGGTTGTAAAAGTTTTTTTTTTGAGGAGGGAGATAGAAGAATTAAAAAAAAACATTTGTTTATATTCATTTTTGTTACATTTTTAAGAGTCAGATAAGCGTTCGGTGTGGGGGGCGGGTCAAACACCCTACCCCCTGGATACTGTCTTGCACTTAACCTTTACGTAAAATAACTAAGCTTTTTTTAACTTTTAAAGTGTGCAGATAGATTTCCATGGGAATGCCCAAAGGATATGTAAAGGTGAAATCCAAATCTTGATTTTATTAATTAGCCAAAATTAGGGGGGCAGCAACCCCCTTGACTAGATTGGAAACAGATCTCAAAGATCAACCGGATGTCATAAAGAAAGATTTAAGGGCAACGGGAACTTCTTGGGAGGATGTAAAGAGGGAGGCTTTGAAAAGATTGGAATGGAGGAGGAGCATGCGTAGCTGCGCTGGCTTCAGGCGGCTTGGTGCTGCGGTGGATTATTATTAGTAGTAGTATTGAGAGTGGCATTTGCATGATGTCTGGCTGGACTTCCGTGCTAAAGCAAGTAATTGACCAGGGGCTTCTTGGTCAAATAACTTTATACGCAAGCCCATTTTGCATCTTTCATATAAGTAATTCTGACACAAGATGATTAATTTTGTCAATTTTTCAGTATTGAATAGCTACCTTAAATAAGGCTTTTCCTTGTTCAAGATCGACTGGTGTTTCGTCCTTGCTTATTATTTGCTCTTGTTGAGAAAGACAGACTTCTGCTTGTATTGCGTCTCTGAGGAACATCTGGAGATTCTTATACTGTCTCAAAAGTTGTTGAACGTTCTCCCACGTTTGATGGAATTCCTCCCATCCATCACGCAATGCACTTAGATCCAGTCGCAAAAACTAGTCTAAGCATGAAAAAAAGGCCACGCATGGACGTCTTGCTGGACTGGCCTGTGAACGCAGAGGCCGGCATTTACCCCCCCCCCCCGCGGAAAATGCACCCCGGGAAAAATACCCCCCCCCACTTCGCGCAAAATACCCCCGAAAATACCACTCCCTATGGAAAATAAGGCTTTCCAAATTTGAGAATTTTATTTGAGTTTTGTATTTTTTATTTTGTGTATGGGGAAGGAATTTTGGTACTTATGTATTACACGCCACTCACTCAAGTTTACGCCGTGTGAAACTCAAGAACAAACCAGTTTCTTCGTTAGTTTCTTTCAGCTTAGCGCGAGACAAGACAACGACAAGCGACAAAATAGATGGGAAACATAATTTGGGCTATATATTTGCACATAAGGGGGGGGGGGTAAAGTATTTGGACAGTTTGAAGTCAGAAAACAATTTTAGTTCATAATATGCAGAATAACTGTACCTAACACATTTTCGCTGTGCTTTACCCCCTTCTCCCCTAATGTGCAAATATATAGCCCAATTTTTTTCTAAAGTAACGAAGAAACTAACAAAGAAACTGGTTTGTTCTCGAATTTTACGCTTCGTAAACTTGAGCGAGTGGCGTATAATACACAATTACCGGAATTTTTCATCGAGAGAGAACTTGATTTTCCGGTATTATTTAAAAACGATCAGAATTTAAATTTAAAAAGACAATTTTTTCGACTGAAATTAAGGAGTACCATCAAAACTTAAAACGAACTGAAATTATTACGTATATGAAAAGAGTTGCCCCTTTAATAAGACCTTGTTCTTTACGCTAAAGTTTTGACTTTTTGTCCTAATTCTTTAAGAACAATTCCTGAAATATTAATTAAAACAATAAGCTTCATTTTAAAATTCTAAAAGAAACTTTAGGGTAAAGAGCGAGGTCTTGAGGAGGAGGCAACCTCTTTCATATAATTTCTGTTCGTTTTAAGTTTTGATTTTTCTCCTTACTTTCAGCTCAAAAAACTAATTTTTTAAAATTCAATTTCTGATTTTTTTTTTCTTTTAAATAGTCTAATACCGGGAAATCCGGCTCTCTCTCCATGAAAAATTCCGGTTCTTGTGTATTATATGCCACTCACTCAAGTTTAAGATGTGTAAAACTCGAGAACAAACCTGTTTCTTTGTTAGGTTCTTCGTTACTATAGAAACAAACTTGGTCTATATATTTGCACATTAGGGGGGGGGGGGTTAAAGTATAGCGGCTCTGCATGCAAAATATGTTAGGTTCAATTATTCTGCATATTATGAACTAGGAATTATTTTCTGACTTCAAACTGTCCAAATACTTCATCCCCCCCCTTATGTGCAAAAATATAGCCCAAATTATGTATTTCCCATCTATTCTGTCACTTGTCTTCGCCTTGTCTCACGCTAAGCTGAAAGAAAGTAACGAAGAAACCGGTTTGTTCTCCGAGTTTTGCATAGCGTAAACTTGAGTGAGTGGCGTATAATACACAAGTACCAAAGTTCCTCCCCCCTATGGAAAAAAAAACAAAGCTCAAATAAAAATTTCAAATTTAGAAAGCTCCATTTTCCACGGGGGGATGTGTACCGGTGGGGTATTTTCCGCGGGGGAGGGTATTTTTCCTGTGGTGTATTTTACACAGGGAGTATTTTCCACGGAGGTGGGAGTATTTTCCGTGGAGGATGTTTTCTGGACGGTATTTTCCGTGGGGGATGTTTTCTGGACGGTATTTTTGGTGGGTGATATTTCTGTCCCATTGAGGGCTACCACTAATTGGGATTTTACCCTAGATATTTAAATTCAGTCCTGAGCTTAGGATCTTTGCAAAAGTATTAAAAAAAAGTATACTCTTAAAAAGTATATTGATATATATTATTTATGATTTTTTCGAAGCATAGTATTTTGAGCATTGAATCTTTGAATATAACTATATAACTAATTTATATAGTTATATACTAATATATTTATATAGTTATATAACTATATATTGACTTACTTGACTTAAGGCTCCTGCCGCATGGGGTGCGGCGTAGAGAGCTTCGCAACTTGACTTCTCCAGGCGGACCGGTCTGCTGCTAAATGAGGCGCCTCGTCGACAGCAATGTTGGCCATCACCAAGAAGTTGTCGAGGCTGTCTTTCCACCTTGTCCGAGGTCTGCCCCTCGGGCGAGACCAGCCATGGGCTTTTGGGTCGAAGTCGTACACTATTCGGGCTGGCGTTGATGTCGGCATTCGTAGGAGGTGTCCGAACCATCTGAGAGACCTCTGCGCTATCTGGACGGAGAATGGCACCTGGGAGGTGAGAGTAAGCAACCTTGCGTTGCTTACAAAATCATCCCACCGGTATCCCTCGATCCGGCGAAGCTGTTTCGTCTGACAGACGTCTAACATTTTAAGGATGGTTGATTTGAGGGGCCAGGTTTCCGCCGCGGAGAGCAGGACGGAGCTTACGGATGCGTTATAGATTCGCATTTTCGTACGCCTTGAGATGTGCGGCATTCTCCATAGACTGTTGAGTCTACCGACGATGGAAGAGGCTTTCGATATTCGGCTGCATACCTCTTCGTCTACGGAGCCATCATTGGACAGCACAGAGCCGAGGTAAGTGAAGTTTTTAACGACTTCAACAAGTGTTCCGCAGACAGTTATGGTATCAGGGTGCGAGACTGGACCTGGGGGTTCAATTGCCATAATCTTAGTTTTGAGCCAGTTGATTATCAGCCCCACTTTTGCTGCCTCTTCCTTCAGGACTTCCAGAGCGTCGGTCAGCTGGTCGATTGAGTCGGCAACGAGAGCAAGATCGTCTGCGAAGTCCGCATCCGTCAGAATGCGATCTCCAAACTGCAGACCAAAGGGCAGGCGATTTGTAGTTCTTGTCATCACATAGTCTATCACACAATTGAACAATTCCGGGGCGGCGGCACACCCTTGGCGAACGCCAGTTTTGATATTGAATGTCGTGCTCCGTTTTCCGTTGACTTGGACGCAACTCTCGGTCTCTTCGTACAGCTTTTCAAAAAGCTTGCAGTATTTATCTGGTAGACCCGTCGATCTAAGTATTAGCCAAACAGAGTTGCGATCGACGGAGTCAAAAGCAGCTTTGAAGTCTACGAAGGCCACGTATGCGTTCCTCCTGAATTCTCTAGTTTTCTCAATTAACTGGCGCATAGTGAAGATTTGTTCGACAGTGGACCTCCCTGGCATAAATCCGGCCTGCTGAACTCTCCTTTTTCTTCGGAGGATACTCGTGCATCTGTCTAGCAGGGTCATGGCAAAGAGCTTTCCAGGGACTGAGAGAAGGGTTATACCTCTGTAATTAGAGCAGATGCTCTTGCTCCCCTTTCTCTTCCAAAGGGGCAGGATTATGCCAAGTCGCCAGTCCTTCGGGACCCATTCTGTGCGCCACACCACGGAAAACAGCATTTGCAGCCAAAGTAACATCGCCGGTCCAGCATACTTCAGGAGCTCAGCGGATACTCCGCATACGCCTGCCGCTTTGTTATTCTTTAGACGTTTCAAAGCAGAGTGGATTTCTGCTGTCGTGAAGGAAGTCTCTGGTTCGTTTGACGGCACTTCCTGAGTGCTGGCAGCTAGGCGTGCGAGTTCCTGGTCAGTCTGTGCTACAGCATCGGCATTGAGGAGACTTGAGAAGTGGTCTTTCCATCGACTGACCTGAGCGGCCTCGTCACTAAGTGGCTGGCCGTCCGCAGAGACAACAGATGCAACTGAGGGGGCTTTGTCGCTTGTGAGGTCACGGAGGTGCTTGTAGAGGCTCCCGACGTCCCCTTTCATGGCTGCGCCCTCCAGCTCGTTTGCCTTCCTTTCCACAAACAGTTTCTTGTCTCGCTGTATCAGCTTGTTGCGGACACCATTGAGGCGCCTGTAGGTCGGCATGTCGCCCAGAAGCCTTGCCTTGCGTCTCTGCTCAATGACGTCAGGCGTGTCGAACTGAACCCACGCTTTCTTAGCACGCTTCGCCCTTCCAATATTTGCGGTCGCTGACTCCAGGACATTCTTCTTAAACGAGATCCATGCGTCCTCAGAACTTTCAAATGGCAGGAGTGCGTCGAAGCGGTTCGAGACATCAATGGCATACTTTGACCGTATCTCTTGATCGGAGAGACGAGAGACATCAATCTTGGTCGGTCTAGGTTGCGAGCGCTGGGCTTGGAGCCTCAGTCGCATATTAGCTACAACGAGGCGATGGTCAGTGTTACCAATCTCGGCTGACCTGTACGTCCTGCAGTTACTAATCGAGGATCTCCATCTCTGTGAGACAATGATATAGTCGATCATTTTTTTGGTACGGCCGTCGTTGCTGTACCATGTGTATTTGTGGATATCCTTCCTTGCGAACAGCGTGTTCGTAATGACAAGGTTATGCATGCTGCACAGTTGAAGGAGCCTTAGCCCATTGTCATTTAGAGGGTCCGGAATAACTGGTCCGATGACTTGCCGCCATAGGTCGTGGTTGTCGCTCACTGTTGCATTCATATCACCCAAAAGGATGACAATATCGTGGGGGGATATCTTGGACAGTTCATTAGCCAGGGCAGAGTAGAAAGTTTCTTTTGCTTCGTCGTCGGCTTCATTTGTCGGAGCATAGCAGACAAGGACTGTCATTTTTCCTTGCTTATGACTCAGTCGAGCATTAGCTATTCTATCCGAGACGGGAGTAAATGACAGTAGACACTTTATGGACTTGTTATCAAGTACTAGTCCGACCCCATTTCTCCTAGTCGTTGTCTGTCCGGACCATAGAAGGTGGTATCTTTCACCTATGGGATCAGTCCCATTCCCGACTAGGTGGGTTTCTGTTATTCCAGCAATAGAGATGCGGAATCGCTTCAGTTCCATCGCCAGAAGCGTCTTTGCTCCGGGAAAGTTCAATGTCAATACATTCCAGGTGGCTATATATAGTTATATATAACTAATTTATCAATGACAGCCCTTGTTATATCTTACCCTTGGTTCCCACACACCGTATTTTGATGAAAACTGCAGCGATTTTGTGGATTTTTTTTTTTAAGCGGATATTTTTTTTTTTGATAATTTTTGCGGAAAATACAAACTTGAATTCGTTGAATTTTTCAGTTTATGCTGTAAAAAGTGTCCTGGAATCAAGTGGATAGTGAATTATTAAAAATCGACAGCATTTAAACTAATTATATTTTTGAGATTTCGTTGCAATTCGCACGATTTTGATAATTATTTTGCAGCAATAATAGACGTTGACCAGCAGAAAATTGATTGAAAATCATCTTCTGTAAGATAAGGAAAGGGTAATTGTGATTTTTGCTCGTCATACCTGCGGTTTTTAAAGTTTATTTCTTGCATTGTATCTACAAATTAAATGGCTAGTTTTTGCACTTTTCCGCACTAGAATTGCACTTTTCCGCCAATCACAGCATGTGGCAACTTAGGGTAATTTGTAAGTAATAAAGATAAGATAATATTTTAGTCTAAAGCTATGATAGAGCTGATCTCGTTTTACTTGTCAACAAAAAAAAGAATTACCGACGCACTGTCAAATCCTATTGCTATTACACTTGTATAGGTTGTTTAAAAACGAAAAATGATTGATAGCCTTTAGATTAGAACTTAATACAAACTTAATGGTTATTCAGGCTATATTTTACGGTTGTTTGGATTCTGTCAAAATATGACCGACTCCATGAGGAAATCGCGTTTTGATTATAATGATGTTTAATAATGTGTTAAGGCCTTGTTTACTAGTTGAGTTTGGCTCAAATTTACTAGTTGAGTTGTTTACTAGTGGTTTGGTGTTGCTTCACATTCTAAATATAAATCGAGGAAACTACTGACGCTAGTGCTTACGCAGATTTTGGTCTTTGGTAGCGTGTCACCTCTATCCCAAATCCATAACTTTTTGCGAAAATTCTCTTATTTCCCGTATTTGGTGGAACTCTATCCCCTGAAAGATATCCCTTCATACTTTGCACTGAGCGTTTTATATAATGCGGACTATGACAAATACATTTCAGGAAGTATTTCTCAATTTGAGAAATTAATTTGCCAATTTATTCTTCCTATAAATTGCAATGTCTCACAGTCTTGTCGTTTGTTAAATGAGCCAAATTTCTATCCCGCAACAGTCAGCCTAAAAAAATTAAACGGAAGAAGATGAAATTGGCTATTTTTCTGTCAGAGATTCAAACACATTTAGCAGCCAAGGGTGAATTCAAGATTTTCGTTGAGAGGGAGGGGGCTTTACAATAAAAACATAAAAAAATTGTTTATATGCATTTTGATATGTTTTTACGAGTCAGACAAAAATTTAGGGGTGAAACTCGGTCTTGGTGGCAGCTATTTCTTTCTTCTTTACATTTTTTCTCCTTTTCTTTGCAGAGAAACATGGGAGAAAGTAATATCAGGTTGGAACCATAAAGATGGCACTGTTTCCTACGAGATTAAGAAGACGTTTGTTTTTTCCAGACAACTGTCTGTTGGAAGTGAGAACGAGAATATAACTCTCCCCAACATTCCTGTAATTGTAAGTATTGGTTTCTATATTATGGTTTCTATAAAACCGTCTAATTTTAACCAATTGCAATTACAACAACTATTGACGAAATATAGTAGTGGTATTAATTTATAAAAAAAAATAAAAAAATAAATAGAATTAAATAAGAATTAGAGAATCTGAAAGCGGGACTTTCCCTGAAATTGGTTTTCACTTTTGTGTATGAAAGTCCTTAAACTCAATGTGTATGTTTCAAAAGCTGGTATCAACATTTACACCTAACACGTTTTCGGTTGGAGGAGCGTGCGTAGCTGTGTTGGCCTCAGGCGGCTTGGTGCTGCAGTGAGTTATTAGTAATAGTAGTAGTAGTAGTAGTAGTAGTATTAGTAGTAGTAGAACAAATCTAGCGCTTCTTAATCTAAAAACGGCTGTATTCATTGAATATTACGCCAATTTAGGCTAAGATTAGTTTTTATGAGTCGTTCTAGCGGAACGGTTAGCTCGCTAGACTTAAAATCCTATATCCGTGAGGACAGAAGTTTGAGTCCTAGTGTCACTGGGTGTGTGGTCTGGAACATGGGTCTTTGATGTGACTGTAAGCTCAGCCATGGTCGACCCAGCTGTAAATAGGTACCTAGAGAAATCAGGGGGGGGGGTGAACAACACGGGAAGCGTAGGATGATTTGCCTCTAACCAAGCATTACATTCCCAGCCTTGGGCAGAGAATCATGAGATCGGTACCTACGCTACGCAGACCATCGGTCAGCATTCGAACAAAAATTCTAGTTTAACGCTCTTTTTCAGCATTTCTTATGCTGAAATTTAAGTTTTGAGATATTTTTCAGTACATTTGAATATTTGCAATGTAAGATTTGTTGATCTTCTAACTAGCTCTCTCAATATACTACTTGATGGCTAGGCCAGGGAAGCTGTCTGCGTTGAGTGGCCACGTTTTAGAAATTTAAAATAATTTGCCAAGAATATGCCATCTTTTCTGTGAGTCTGCTTTGCATGGGCCACGATCTAATTACTTAAATGTAACAGCAATAATAAAATTTGCAATTTCAAAGCAGAACTAGCTTTCGCTTGTAAGAAGGGGATCTTATTAGAGAGTTGCCATTGGTGCCATTTAATGAGAGGGAAACATACTCAAAGATTACGTATACTAAGATGGTAAAGTAGAATTGAAACAACACAAACTTATCTGCCATCTGGCATTGCTCTTGAGTATCAGGCTGCTTTAATAGATTATTCTCTTTTCAGTCAAATATATCCTTTGTAACTATTTTAGAATAAACTTTGAAATCTAAATTTTAAATACCCCAACAAATACGCGCAAAGTTTGAGCGCTGCAAAGCGCATAGTTTCAAAGGAATAGAGTAGATGCAGATAATTTAAGACGATTTCAATTATAAAGATAATTTATTGATAAAATTATCGATCGAAAAATTTACTGATTAATGACAAATGTAAATTATATTGATACTATATTATATTATAAAGATCTTTTTTGTTTCTTTTTCCTAGTACTCCACTTGGGCTTTGTAGCGGGTTAAAAATATATTATTGTTATTATAATTATTATTATAATTTCAGAGGAATAAATATAGTTCACTACCTTCTGTTTCTCCGATAAAACACATTGTTTCAAATTTGAAACTTAATGTTGATGTATCTTTCATGGAAAATTTGTTATAGCTAGCAAAATATCTTTACGTGAAAATATTACAAAATATCTTTTGGAAACCACTACGTATTTCTTGTATCCCCCCTCCACTGAAAAAATGCTTGCGTACGTGGCTGATAAGTACTCATGTACTATTATAATCTTCTATGCCTTAGTTTCCAAGCAGGCACGTACGCAGGAATTTTTTTTCGGGGGGGGGGGGGCAAAACCTTCGAAACAGCAGATATAAAGTAGCACTTTTTTATTTAGTAACTAAATAAATGCAAAAAGCACGTATATCAGAAAATACAGATTAACTTTAATCTGTAGTATTGTAGCGGATGGGGGGGGGGAAGGAGACTGAAGCCTCAAAAGTACGTCTTAGGCTCAGGTTATGTTCATAGCGATTTGGAACCAGTGATTAATCTATTATATCCCAGTGAAAGCGAAATTTTAGGGTTAATCGTGCAATATGGGTACTGTGGGGGGTAGTTCTTCTATTGCGAAAACGTTGATTTTAATGAAAAATTATAGTTTCCAAAATTGTTCCATTAAAAGCTGTACTTTATCCTGAAAAGGGGGATAAACGCCCTAATATCAAGGATAATTCTATTTTGCAGTGGAAAGCAAACTCTCTTTGCAAAAAACAAAAACAAAAAACAGTACAATTGCTAATTACTTCAAAGAGGGTATAAAGTTAGACAGAAAATGGGTTAATAATTGGGCAGTGACTTGACCAGATAATTGCATGCTGTAAAATCCCCTAAAAAAGGCTGCACACATGTATCTAGATTCTCAATAAATATCCTACTTTTGCCAGAAATCCCAAGAAACCATGGGGAAACTAAACGTTTCACAAAATTTCGGGGGGGGGGCCGAAGCCCCTCCCCCCTGCATACGTGCCAGTTTCCAATTTATGCAGCTAGAACCATACAAAAGGAATGCTATATATATATATATATATATATATATATATATATATATATATATATATATATATATATATATATATATATATATAATCTCTTTTTTATATATATCTTTTTTATATATATCTTGTTTCCAAATTTTTTTTCAGACTGCTGCATCTCAGACGAAATATGGAACCAAACTAGTTCGAAAAGCTACTAGCGCCCTACTGAAGACCTTGAACCAGGGTCCATTTTCAACTCAGACTGTCAATGAATGGCTCTGGGGCTTTGACCACGCTTTAGTTAAGTTGGGAAAGGATATAATGCCCCCCGAAAACCAGCCCCCATTTGATAGATTTGGATTGCTTATAGGGGTAAGTTTTTTTTTCATTTTTGGTATTTTATACACATTGTTTAATATATCTGATAATACTGACATGGATAGTTGTAAGAATGATGAAACAGAAACTGAAAAGTGATCAGTCAATGTGTGGGAAATAAGAACAGTGTCAAAACGTCTGGAACTAGAAAGCCAACAATCAAAAGTTTTGGATAAGATCTATCGTCGTGGAAAACAAGATTTTGATCTCAAAATCTCCTTTCACTATGCCAAAATTGCAGTTTTTAGTCAGGTTGGGAAAAGAAAAAAGAAAAAAAAGAAAAAATCCCAGGAAAAAAAGCTTGGAAACTGAAAAAAGTCGGAAAACGTCAAATACGGTCGAAATATTGATAAAAGGGCTATATTATACAAAATTCCCTCCTGGTTTTGATTTACAACGCGAATATATTTTAATAGTTACATTTAATGAAGAAAATGAGCCACATCTTTTAGGCCTATGGACACAGCTTAGATACCAATATTGGTATCTAAGCTGTGCTTATGGATAATTTTTGGAGAGCTCTAAATTTGAGGTTTTTTCAATTTACACCTTTTTAAATTGAAACTGAGGGTCAGGAAGGTGGGTTCATAGCTGAACTTGACCTTTTTTTTGAACTGAGATTCATAACGCACTTCATTTTACTTAGACCGGCACAAAACCAGGAATTTTTATCGTGAGCAGGGGGGCAATATTTTTTTTTATTATTTGATAATCTGATTCAAAATTGACAGGAAATTCGGAAGAATTTTTTATTTATTTTAGAGGGAAGGGGATCTGAGGCCCCCTCTTTCTCGGTACATAACAGACTTGCACATCTGGTTATGCTGGTTAGCTACAATAAATTCTGAGTTTTTTTTGTTTTAGACCGCAGATTTTGAGGTGAGTACGGACTAAAAAATGAGTTTCGATTGTTTTGAATGTAATAAGAGTCAGATATTTGTTCAATACGGTATAAACAATTTTGATGCAAAAATCTTTCCTTGGCACGAATTTCCATGTCTGAAAAAAGGGAATATTTCGTTTCAGAAAAACTTAAACTAAATATCGGGAAAACCAAATCAAATTGGAAAAACCGGTTGAGCCAATCGATAGAGCCAATATCGAAAATTTTCAAAGTGAAAAATATTTCTCCTGAATACTATGAATAACTGAATAACTATCTAAATAGCTGGTTGTTAATAGAAGTCAAAACCTGAGGCGTTTTATCAATTTGTATTACATCCAATGAGCTTGCATCGTGTAAAATAACGGCTTTTACGTTGCTCTAGCTGAACTAGTATAAAATCAAGGGGTTAAAAAGGAAGGGTTTTCCAAACGAAAAGGTTAAAAAACGATAGTGTAAAATGACTAGTCAACGAACAGCCTAAAAAAAAACAACTGACTAAATTTCTGGCTAAGTGCTAAATGTTAAATTTCTGGCTCTAAAATTAAAGACGTGAGAAATATAACAAATGTTTTTCCAAAAAAAGGTAAAAAAGTTAATAAGAGAAAAACTGAATAAGAGAAAAAAAGAATAATATATGGTCTGTAGGACCAGGGATATAAAAGAAAGGAAAAGGGCATAATCAAAGTTTTACAGATACTTTTGGTTTTAGATGCTTCGGTTACTTTAATGTCCTAGCATAAACGAGAGAAAAGGAGTTGTCAAACCCTTCACACCATCATGGTGGCAAAACGCAGCATTAGTGTTTTTCATAGGTCATGTGTAAGCCCAGGACCGGACCTAGGGGATGGGCTCGAGGAGGCAATCGCCTAGGTCGGCACTCCTGGGGGCCGGTAAAACAAGCTTAAATTGTAATATTCTTGGGCAAAGATTTTAGCGTTTACACCATTGATGGTGTGGCAGGAGGCGGAAAAGTCTAAATTTGCCCCCCCCCCCCTATAAAAAAAAGACAACTTCGGTTCTGTGTAAGCCCGGGGTTTTTTAAAAAAGGTCTAAATTGGCTAAAATTTGCTTTATCAATTTTTATTTATAATCGGATTATAATTTGTATAATTGCTTCATAATCAGAATTTTTGGCCCCTCATTATGCATTTTAGGAAATATTGACTCTAAACTAGTCAGCAGTTAATGAGTGAGACTATGAGGGTCCTTTGTTGACATCTAAAACAAAGGGGAATCTCGTACATCTGAGCTTCATACATGTTAGAACAATTCTTAGGGCAAGATTTACTTTCATAATAGTTTCGAATCGTGATGTCAAAGGTAAAAGTGTCGATTTGGGAGAGGGGAGTTGGGGTAACAGATTCAATAGATCCCCCCCATAGATCTTGAAAAATATCTAATTTTTATATATTCATTGAAACATGCCTTATTTTGGTATTTTCATAACAAAAATAAAAAATGCATCCCTAGATTTTGAGGAATGCCATCACCCCTACATTTTCATGAATTGGCGCCACTGGTGAAAGGCAATAGTCATTTCTTGACATGACAACAAGGTTAAGAAAGTGTTACAAGTCTACGAAACTAAAATGCCATCTGTCTGGGCCCAGAAGCGGATACAGGAGGGGGTTTTAGGGGCATGCTTCCTTCACCCCCCGTAATGTAGAAAGTTGTATTAATTACAGAGATGAAGATGCAAAAAATACCAATGGGTGAATTGAATCTTCATCTGTGCCCTCCTTCCCTCCAATACAGTTTCTGCAACAGCCCGTGTCTGCCGTCTTGGTGGGAGGTTTCGTGCCCCTTCTTGTCCCCTGATCCGGAAGTGCCTATGATGCTAAATAAGGGTAGTTGCTACAACTGAAATTGTGCTCGGGTTTAGTATTGGGATAGTCGATTAACAAAGGATGGTGCTTTATTACAAAGGATGGTGCGATTAACAAAGATCGGGATAGTCCATTAACAAAGGATCAATATTTGAATCAATGTGAAAAACAAACGCAAAATTGAAAGTTTGATTCCTCCACTTCACTTAATGGCCCATTCACACTAAGATTTTATTAATACCGGGATTTAACTAGCGCTAATTTGAGCCAATCATAATTTTTCATTCAATCAGAAAATTCTATATTTAATCTGACTGGCTCAAATTAGCGCTAGATAAATCTTGGTATTAGCGAAATCTCATTGTGAACGGGTTTTATGATTTTGTATTTGAGTTTTTTCAAGTTTCATATGTTTCAACAACGACCAAGTTAATTGAGTTTTTAATAATTAAAATTAACATTTTTAGTAAGTCTGAGACGTAGCGTCTTTGAGACAGATGTCTGAGATTTAAGCTGATTCAGGGCAAATTTTTCATTTTTCTTACAATTTATGTTTAATAAATCTTCAAATAAGTAAATTTTGCCTTCTATAAAAGATTTTTTCCTGGCCATATGTGATGGGAGGGGGAGGATCTAACAGTCTTTAAATCTTGTTTTCCTATTTCAAATCATGCTTATGTAACTACACTACTTCATTCGTCGCTTTAACCTTCATTTACTACTGTGATCAAACAGTTCGTGGTAACGAACTGTAAGTAAGGAGTGACCCGGCTCGATAGTAAGCGAAACTTTAAAAAACGAAATTTTGATAACAATAAATATATCGAAAGAATTGGGCTTTTTATGCTGGTTTCAAATATATATGTTTCAATCAGTTTAATCTTACTCATCAAAGGTTACGAGCCTGAGGAAAGTTGCCTGATTTTGAAAAAGGAGGAAAACACTTCCTAAAAGTCATAAAATCTTAATGAAAATCACACGATCAAATTCAGCGTATCAGATAACCTTACTGTAGAGGTTTCAAGCGCCTTTCTAAAAAAAAATGTGAAATTTAGAAATTTCTGCCCAGAAGAAAGATCACGGATGCGTGTTTATTTGTTTCTTTGTTTTTTTTCCCCAGGGGCGATTCTATCGACCCAATTGTTCTACAATATCGTGAGAGGGCTCATTCGGACGGAAATTTAAAGTTCTCTTGCGCTTTTTAAGTGACCAAAAAATTACAGGGCAACTAGGCCCCGTTCCACGTTCCATTTGTTCTCAAATTCATCTGATTAAAATTTTGAGATAGCCGGTTTGTTCAGCATAGTTGAAAGGCCGAATAACTATACCTTTTGAAATATCATGCCGTCCCACAGCCCCTGGGGATAGGTCTTTATGTTGCAAAATTTGCCTATTGTTCACATATAGTGTTTGTTATTGGGAAGTATGCATACATCTTTGGGGAGGATTTTCTGCTGGAGGGATTTTCTCTGGGATAATTTTTCTTGGGGAGGGAAGATTCCAGGGGGAAATTTATCAGGGGAATTTTTACACTGGGGGAATTTGTCAGAATTACTATACAAAATTCTTCTTATGTCTTGCTTTCTCTTTTCCATCTCAATTTTACGTGTGGAGATATTAGGGGTAATAGTCCGGGGTTAATATTCACGAGGATTGAATTGTCTAGAGAATAAATTCTTGGGGAGGAGGAATTTTTCCTTGGAGGAGTAGCCAGATTTCCTGGCACTATTTAAAAAACGATCAGAAATTAAAGAAAAAAACATTTTTTTCAACTGAAAGTAAGACGTAACATTAGAACTTAAAGGGAACAGAAATTATTACGTGTATGAGGGGGTTACTCCTCCACAACTCTTCGCTCTTTACGTTAAAGTTTAGATTCTGTCCCAACCTTTTAAGAACGACTCCTGAAATACTATGTTCGTTTAATTAGAACATTAAGAAGTTTTTTTTTGAAGTATTAAACATTTAGCGTAAAGAGCGAGGTGCTATGGGGAAGTAACCCTTCAAATACGAAACAATTTCTGTTCGTTTTAAGTTTTAATGTTGCGCCTTACTTTAAGTCGAAAAAACGTGTTTTTAAAATTTTATCTTAAGTAAAAATAAAGGAGAAAACAAAATAATTTTAAAGCTTTCTCCCGGAATGATCTTTTTGGTATTGAAAAGCGCATGCTCTGAGGAATTGTTGACAATGTTTCTCTCGCATTTTCCCCTCTTCTTAGTTCTGACTCTTAATATTGTTAATCACAGGGCACTCATCAGCTTAATACTTTTCAGGAATGTATTATTCTTATTCATGGCCCTCTCCAGGGGCGGGTACTTGGTTTGAACCCCGCCACATTTTTGTTCGACACGTCCCCCCCCCCCTCGAACAAGATATTGGATACGACCCTATTCTCATACCTCTTTTCTTACAGAAAAATGACACCCCCGCATCTGGGCTTTACACTGTATACACGGGACGTAATGACATAACTAAATATGCTACCGTTCATACATGGAATAATCAAAGTCGACTGAATTTCTGGAAAACAGATTCGTGTAACATGATAAACGGAACAGATGGCACTGCTTTCCCTCCCGATGTCAGTAAAAATACCACGCTTGAAATGTTCAATCCAGAGCTGTGTAGACCAATACCCTTGACTTACCGAGGAAAGGTTGAGAGAAATGGTGTTGAGGCATATAAATTTAGTCCACCTGATAATGTTTTTGACCCGCCTAGTATGGTACCAGAGCATGACTGCTACTGCCCAGAGGAAGGATGTAGCTTACCTCGTGGAGTCTTTAATGTAAGCATATGTAATTATGGTAAGTTACTTTTTTTCTTTTTTAGTTCGAGTGAATATTTCAGAACAAAATGGATTTGTTTATAACTGCTTCTATAACTGACGGAAATATATTCGTCGTGCAAAAATTATACCTTCGATTCAATGATTGAATCGATTCGATTCAATTATGCCTTCGATTAATTTATAGCTCCGCCAAGAAATCGCGGCACTCGTTAGCACACTTCGTATGTAAGGAACTATGCCTTTATATTTAGGTGGATTTGTTTATGCCCCTCCCTCCTTCAAACTTTTAGGCAATTTTGAGGATTTAGTATTTTCTGGGATAATCGTTCGAATAAGTATTACAAGTATTTGTATAGTAAATATTTTAGATATAACGGGGATATCCAAAGGCCATATTCCATCTTTTTTTAAATAAGAAGTGATATTGGCCGGATATATCTTTTCTGGGTTGGGTGTAAGGCAAGGTTCATCCATCAGGTGAACAGACACACTTTATCCAGGATTCAACTGCAGCCATTCATTGAATTTAAACTTGAGACCACTCTTGAAAGGACGAAGAACACCAATGTCTAGAGGTTGGTGTCGATAGGAACAGTGTGGTGGAAAAGTTAGAAGGACAATATCGTTTTCTTTGTAAAAAGAAATATATCTCGGATCAAGGTGACTATCGTGATTATTAAATAAAAGAAGATGAGGATTGTCCTTCGCAATGCTTCCATAAGTGTTGTAGAGCAAAAAAAAAAAAACAGTCTCATCGTTCAGCCAGTGAGACGGGTGTGTGAACCCGAGGGAACCAACAAGACCCCTCTGTACCATCTCAGGCTGTATTTTATTGTTTTTGTTGGAGAATAAAAACTGGCAGGATCAGTCTGCCAGTTGTATTGATGAAGCAAACTAAAGTCTCGTTTTCTCCACTCTCAGCAGGGACGGTCTGTTGTACCTTTTTAACTCCTGTTTGTGCCACAACTCTTGGAAGTTCCAGAACCATAGGGATGCTAGTCTCACTGATATTCCAAATGCAGACAGGTATGAATTTATGCGTGCCATAGAGATCAAGTAGATTATCAAACAGATTTGAAATGAATGCTTTGTTGAAGCTCTTACCCTGGCTGGACTAGTGGGCTCAGGTGTAAGAAGTGAGATAGTGGAGTGCCTTTTTGAAAAAGCAGTCAGCTTGTCTTTTGAAATACTTCCCCGTTCTGTCGAAGTTGGTCAGTTTTCAATTTCATTCGCAACATTATATTGAAAGGCCGACTTTTGAACATCATTTGAGGTAAGACCGTGATTCATCCTTGATGGTTTGACAAAATAGTCGCTCATGTCCTTTACTTGTTTGTTTCTTCGGAAAGGCCTGCCGATTGCGTGATTCATCCTTGATGTTTTGACAAAAGACCAGCCGATTTTGCTCTAGACGCTTCTCAACTTTTCTGATTGCCGTATCGATATCCAGTTTTTCAGTTCATTCGGGTTTATTAAAAAAAAAATTATAACAGTCATAACATACTTAATCTCTCATCTCTATGCAAAAACTGCATGCTGAGTCCCATATCACCTCAAAAATAAATACGCACTATGGCTCTCCCTCCACTTCTCGATACAACCGTGGCCCCTACCAAAAAAACATCCTTACAAGTCCCCACCTCTTCATCCAGGAACAAACCACTCCAACCCCCACAAAAAAAACTCAATAATAGCTAAAATCACTTTTTCAAATAGATTCTTTATCGATATTGTATCAAGCCATCCTAGCCTAATGTTTAGCGGTCCAGACTTAAAACCCTGAGGTTATGGGTTCGAGTCCTGGTGTCGCTGATATCTGGTTTGGAACGGGGTCAATGGTGTGACCCTGTAAGCTTAGCCAAAGTCGACCCAGCTCTGAATAGGTATCTGGAAAAATCTGGGGGGAAAACACGGGAAGCGTTGGATGATTTTCCCCCAAGCACACATTGCACTCCCAGCTGAAGGCATCGAATCAGGAGATCGGTACCTACGCAACGCAGACCGCTGGTTAGCATGTGAAAAAGTTTTAAGTTTAGTAAGTACCGATATCCACTTCAGGCTAATCTCCTCTACTGGTTATACCATCTTTTGCCCTCTTCAGCTAATCATAAAGGAAACTTCTGAATTTGAAGTGAAACGCAGTCGCTCTGATTGGCATCCTCCCTTTCAAATGTGCTCGGACTGCCTCTCTCAAATTTTTCTACTGTAAACCGTGTTTCCCAGCGACTTTCGTCTATACTTTCTGCATATTTCTAAAAGAATACGGTGGTAAGCAAAGAAATAGAGTAATCCGTCCGATTCAACCCGAATAAAATAGTCCGGATCACCCCCCGCCTTCCCATTACGATTCAAAAGAGAAAGCCATCTTGACCAGAACATTATAGATGAGGTATAGAGCGTTGCTTTTCTCAATTGTATAGATGTCAAGAGAACTGAACGAAATAAGCGAAGAACTTTCTGGTATTATGCTTTATTTTTATTTTAAAAAAATTATTTTTGCCAGAAAAATAAATTACTTTTAAAAAATAAATACTTTATTTTTATTTAAAAACAGTTACTTTTAAAAAGTAAAATAAATCAAGTGCCAGAAAAAATATCTAAAACAGTTTTTGCAGTTTAAATTTTGAAAGGTTCAATCAACCAAACTAGGAATTCTTCCTTGAGACACGGAAGGTTAGACGGGTACTCTCACTAATTTTGTAGAATGTTTAACGAGTAGGTGTTAGGGTAATTGAGAGTGTCCGGTTCAACCACAACCTTCTTTAATATCAAAGTGTTAAATTTGTGACTATTTATCAAAAGTAAAGCGTACAGGAAATAACTGAAATAAATAAGAGATAAGAAGCCAAACAGATAATAAGAAATTCAAGTTTGCTAGAAATACAACGACGCCATCTAGTATTACCGAGCAAAATCATAAAATTAATTATTTTAATGTTATCTTAAATAAGTCTTATACCCACGTTGTAACTCTTGCTTTGCTTCGGATTGGGATAAAAGAACTACTTATGCCAGGAGGAATCAGACACAAATATATAAGTCTGTGTAGTAACTAGCCTAAGATTCTAATAACGTTCACAAATTATCTTAGACAACACCTTGATCAGCAAGCAGATTATCGGTTCTGATGTAACCGATTGTGCTGAATGCGAAAATTAATTTTATATAGTCTTCTTCTTCAAATATATAAATCTGTGTAATAACTAGCCTAAGATTCTAATAACGATTACAAATTACGGGAACACTTTTTCGGCGTAAATTTGATTTATTCGTATTTTGTTATTTCAGGATAAGATTTTAGTTGGTTCTAAATTTGTTTTTAACTATACTTTATCTATTCGCTATAGTTTCGAATCTTACCACTAATTAATCTTGTGCAGCACAAAGCCGCCTGAGCCAACACAGCTACGCACGCTCCTCCATCCCAATCTATTCAAATCATCCCTCTTTACACCCTCGCAAGAAGTTCCCATTTCTTAACTCTTTTCTTACAATATCCTCCCACCCTATTTGGGGGCGGCCTACTTTTAGTTTGGCCATAGACGGTTGTCCGACAAGGACTATCTTTGGCAACCTCTCAATACTTTTTTTGAGCACAAGATCCATTTATAACTTGCCTGGTTGCTTACTTTGCTTAATTCGCCTGCTAAGCTGGTGCCATCTTTGAGAGAGCAGACAGTATCCTTCTCCAGTAAACCCGGTCTTGCGCTGCCGCGGGTGCATTTTCAGGTCGTAGGCTTGCCTCAAATAGAAAACGAGACTCAGCTAATTTCTAGAGCTAACCAGAGGCAGCAGAGGAGTTCAGTTTATTTGAAGTTTTTTTGGAATTTAGCGTAGAAGAGCAAATTTGAGCGCTTTATTATAAAACCTTAGCCATATAGAAAATAACCGTCTTCTTCTTCTTCTTGTTTGGGCTATTATGGAGACGGTTTAGCACAATCTCATCACCGAAATCAAATTCGGGGCCCTGAAGTGGGTTGTTGCAGCTGAGTTCGAACTTTGGGTCCGTATTACATAGCAGAGATCAAACCTATTGCGCCACTACAGGAGCTGAGTTTTGAGTGCTAATGGGAAAGGGAATCCTCAGTCGATATTGGAAAGATGAATCTTCAAGAACATTGTTCCTTGAAATTTGAAATTTTGAATATTGAGTGAGAATTTAAGAAACAGACGATGCCACGAATTTGACTAATTAGCTTTAGAAGATTGCATACAAAATCTAGTTAAAAACAACGACAAAGAATTGTTGTGGCATAATCTTATCCCTAGAACTGAATATTGGGCCATGTACTAGGTTTGCTGCTGCTACGTTCGAAATCAGGGTCGCTAATTACCAAGCAAAGATCATTCCCACTGCCCCACTACAGGGCAAAATAACTGTTAAACCTACGGTGAAAATTGTCTATCTGAAATAGTCAACTAACCAATCAGATAAATTGTATGATCCACTGCTAGAGAAGTCTCATTGTGAATAGTGGCAGCGGCTTGCACACAGTTGAAGTGTTGAATCAGTTAAATTCCTTAAAAATAAGTCGGTAGCTGGTATCGAACCCTGGGTTACGTGTCCAGCCGCGTTTTAAAATGACGTTTCCCTTGGAAGGAAACTTTTCTCACGAAACTTTCTCGTTTATTTATTTCTGAATTGCCCAAAATTTTCAAGTGCCAAGGATATAGTAATTAAAACCTTTTTGCTCCTTGGACTTATCATAGGTCTATTTGTACTGACAATCCCGATTCAGTTCTAAAATTAAAATGAAATGTTTTGGGTAGTATCACATTTTTCAAAGCGTTGCCACGTTGAACCTCAAAAGTGAATAAATAAAACTAAAAAGTTAAACTTGACAACGCTTTTCGCCCGTAAAAATTAAAACATTAACAATATTTCGATTTCGTAAAACAACTGCACCTTTACAGAAAATCTGCGTCTTCTTAAGATGCTTGTTTCTATTTGTTTTTGAACTTATTGGTTGCTTATTTTACGTCCAGTTTTTTTTTTGTTTTTTTTTTTTTTTTGACACCCACTACTACCAAAGACTGCATAACTGGATATGGAGGGGTTTTCTATTAAAAACTGAATTCTCGTTTTTTTCCTGATCTTTTAAGATATAAAGGACTTTGCAAGTTTCCAGCTAGCCAGTTCAACCGATCAGAATTCATTTTCACTGTCCTCGGTACTTCAATAGATCCATAAAAATGCTCCATGCGATGAAGTTTTATTTTGATAAGACCCAAAGTGCCTTGAGTGAGCCTTTATGCATATTATTTGTGTTTTACTAAATCACGGATTATCTATTGGGTTTCACCAGATATCTCATTTCAACATTCTTGCAAATCTCAAAATATCCGATCAGATGATTTGCCATCCCCATCCTAAAGGTTGACGATTTCCAATGACATTGTGCGAGTGGAGCGTTACCCAATCCAAGCGCCGGATTGGCGTTGTTCAATCCAATTCAATGACATTGCGCGGGTGAGTTTCGTTTAGATAGCCAATGTAATTATGGAACACGTCGGCCCATGTATTTTGCTGGGAGTGTGATGTCTGCGTAAGTGTCAATAATCTGAGACTACATTGTCAACTCTCAATCATCCTTTATTTTATTGCTTTAATTTCATTGTTACAAAAAACAAAAAAAAATATAGAATGACTTAAAATTCTCACTCATTCACAGAAATTTTTTTTCCTATCCTAGAACCATCACGTGATGGAGATTAAAAGAAAAAGACCAAGTACAATAAAACGAATAAACTTGATAATGCGGATAAAATAACTTTATGGAAAGTAAAAAAGGTAACACATATTTCATAACGCCCGTAAAAATTCAAAAATTAACAATATTTCGATTTCATAAAACAACTGCACCTTCAAAGAAGAATAAAAAGAAGAAACTTGATAATGCGGATAAAATAACTTCAAGGAAGTAAAAAAGGTAACACATATTTCATAACTTGCATTTCTACTTTAAGTTTTTGCTCTCAAATAATTATTTTGCCACGAAAAAGAATTACGTGAAAAATTCCATCATAAAAGCATCAGGTGGTGTGGACCATACACGCACACAGGAATGTTCTTTTATTAGGGTTATCCAAAAAAAAAATTGGAGGGGGCAATAAAAAATTTATTTGATAATTTTTTATATTTGAAATGCCCACAAATTCAACAAAATTTTAAATTTCGGGGGATGGGAGAGGAGTGCCCCTCACCTGATTCTGTTTTTAGTGCAGACGAAGAAAAAAAATTATTAAAATTTGCGAAAAGGACGCCTAATAATATATATATAAAGAAATGACAAAGGAAGAAAATTAAATTAATATATATTTAATTGTTTTACTTACAGGTGCACCAATTGCTGTGTCTTTTCCACATTTTTACAATGCTGACGAAAAACTGCTGGAAGAAGTAATAGGCTTGGCCCCTGAAAAGGAAAAGCATGAATTCTATATGGACGTACAACCGGTGAGTTCAATTTATTTTTCAATGATTTATCTTTCAGTAAATAAGGGCTATATTCTTAATTTAAATGCGTACATCTGACAACAATTATGGTATCAGGGGGGGGGGGGAGGGTAGCACTGAGTTATCTTTATTTTAGTTCTTTGTCGTTGCTATCTTGTATTTTTCTGGTAAATAGGGGTTATAAAATTGATGGGGTGGACGTGAATAACCCTTAGCGAGATTGATGAGAACGGTCCTCACTTTGGTCAGAATGATTCCAGACACTTCTGCAAATAGTGACCGATAAATGCTCTTCTTCGACCTTTCATTTTGGCAATCTTGCAAAAATCCTGTCTTACAAACTTCTTAGTTGTACAAAAAAATGCCTACCTGGATTGGAATCCCCCCGAAACCATTGCTAAAGCTAGAAATTATCCTGAATAGCAATATCAATGCACTCATCGTTTTATTTTGTACCTCTAGTATAAATAGTCTGATTAAAAAGGTCCAAGCAAAAGCTGTTTATTGTCATCCTATTATTTTGCAGGGAATACATTATGAAATCACAGGGTTAAAGGCTACACTGAAAAGTTCGTAGTAGGAGTAGAAATAATCGTAGTAATAGCAGGCACAGCAGTCGTACACACATAGTGTTTTTGTTTATTTCAACATCCCCCTTAACATGCCTTGAGAGGGTTTATCCTAAGCAGTTCCTGAGATACTGCTGATGCGCACTTTTGACAACCAGAATACAAACAGCGAATTTTGATTTAGTTCGACACCTCCCTCAACGTTCCCTGAAAGTTTCACCGTAATACCCTTGAGCTTCTTGGAGACACAGGACCAAAAAAACCATTTTCCAATAATAAAACCTATATGTAAACAAAGGGCAAATTGCATAACTTAGAACCTTGCTTCAAGGACTGCGGGGACTTAACAATAGGACTTAAGTCATACCGAGCTTTAACCAGCACCAATTTAAGCAAATCAGATATTTTGTAGACTTTTCTTATTGGCTAAAATATTCTTCGAAAAATTCTGATTAGCCCAAATTAGTGCCAGCTAAATATCGGTATTAGGAAAGTGTCATAAGATGTCTACGGGGCAAAAGAAAAAAAAAGTTAAAGCCCCCAACCCTTCATGAGACGAATACAGAGTAAAAAATCAGTTACATCCATATAAATAATATCGTGATTATTATTGTTTTTATTTTGATATATTTTTTTCTTTATAGAAAATGGGTATTGGCATAGCTGCTAAAGGAAGAATACAAATCAATTTAATGATCCCCGAAATAGAAGATATTCAACAGATGGTTGGGGTTCCACCAATTATTTTTCCAGTTTTCTGGTTCGAAAGTGTAAGTACATTCTTCGGGACTATAATTCTTTGAATCATCGATGCTTTAGTTTAAACTTTGTAAATATTTATTTATATATAATACGTCTATGCTTCGAACTTACATCAGACTCATGATTTTTTTTTTTTTTTTTCAGCTCTGGTTTTTTTTTTCAGCTCAGATAGTGTATAGCTAAACACACATGAGAACGAGGATTTAGACAATTGAAGTACAAAAAATTACCCAACAGTTGCGGCAATCCGGGGGGGGGGCTAGATTTTGTTTAGGATTCTATATTTTGAAAAATACCCTTTTTCGGGTTTTCCCCTTAAAAATGTCATTTTTTTGCATTTTCATTCAGCGACTAAAAAAAAAAAGAATTGAAAAAGTATAAATTTGCACCTCCTAGATATCGAAAAGTAAATTTTCCCCCGTCCTAATTTTTTTTGAACTGAAGTCACTGAAGCCCAAAAGCCTCTTCTTTTGCCTATAGCCCTTCTTGTCTGCGTAACCGGGACAACAGCTTGGCTGCAGGGGATCCCCGGAATCACGGGAATTCCTTCATCTTATTTTGCGCTCAAGGCACGCTAAAGTTGTAGAAGGAGTTCGAACCTGGAACTGTTTGATGCCAAATTGTCTTTGCTTATTTTTAAACATTTAGAAAAAGGGAAATCTTCCTTGCAAAACAACTGGCTTTGCTGGTCTGCTCTCGCGCAAAATGTATGTAGAACAACATATTACTACTACTACTACTACTAATAACTCACTGCAGCACCAAGCCGCCTGAGGCCAACACAGCTACGCACGCTCCTCCTCATTGTCTTATAAATTACCCGCAGCTGACCTTCAAAAGGACACTAACTTTTATTTTCTGTTCGAATGTGCCTTTTCCGATCTTCTAAGACCATTAGTTCGAAACGATCACCTCTGGGGAAAAAACAAACAAATTATCACGTATCCTTGATATTTTTTCTGGCAAAAAAAAAGCAAAATTCCACATTTTTGTATATAGGAGCTTGAAACTTCGACAGTAGGGTTCTCTTATACGCCGAACCTCACGGCGTGGCTTTCATTAAGATTCCTTGAATTTTAGGGGTTGTTTCAAAGGGGTTGTTCTTTTTCAAAAATCAGGCAAATTTTCTCAGACTCGTAGCTGTCGATGGATACCACCAAACTTGATGAATCTTATATATTTGGCATCAGCATAATGAGCCCATTCTTTGACATATCTATTGATACAAAAATTTTGTTTTTAGAGTTTCGGTTACTATTGAGCCAAGTAGGTCCTTACCTACAGCTCGTTACCACGAACCGTCTGATTTAGATTAAGAAAAAAAAAAAATTCGCTGTTTTCTGCTATATATCTCTTTTTTAAGGCAATTTAATACAGTTTTAGGTCTAGCTTAAACCCAGTCGTGGTTATTTCGATGAAAATTTGGGATATAATTGGAACAAATTTTATGGAATAAATTTTATAGTTTATACAGTTAATAAATTTTGGACAAGCGGTGATGATCAAGCGGCATTGCAATTTGAATTCTGGTTTTAAATTAATCGAAATGATTAGACATTAGCTTATTGGTACTCAATTACTCAATTAATATTGATTATAGATATATTTCTTGGGCAATGGAGCCAGGGAGAGATTGATTTCGTTATTTTTTAATTTAAAAACAGAAGTTTATATTGTCGACTTCAATCTCCAAATCTATGATTGCATAAAAAAGGAATAAACCGAACTGTTAAATTGAATTAGGGAAAGTCTAGTCAGAAGGGTGGCTGGCGTTTACCCTCGCAGAAAATACCCCCTGGAAAATACCCACCCCGCGGACAATAATCCCCGTAGGAAATACCCCCCCTCCCCTTCGTGGAAAATAAGGATTTCTAAATTTGGAAATTTTATTTGAGCTTTATTTTTTTATTTTCCGTTGGGAAAGGATTTTACCCCGCGGAAAATACACCCCCCCCCCTTTGTGGAAAATAAGGATTTCCAAATTTGAAAATTTTATTTGAGATTTTTTTATTTTCCATTTGGCAAAGGATTTTCGGTACTAGTGTGTTATATGCCACTCAATCAGTTTTACACTGTGTAAAACTCGAGAACAAACCGGTTTCTTCGTTAGTTTCTTTCAGTTTAGCGTGAAACAAGACAAAGACAAGTGAAAGAATAGATGGGAAGTATATAATTAAGCTATATATTTGCACATTAGGTAATTGTACCTAACACGTTTTGCATACAGACCTGCTATACTTTAACCCTCCCCCCTAATTTGCAAATATATAGCCCAAATTTGTTTGAATAGTGAAGAAGAAACTAACGAAGAAACCGGCTTGTTCTCGAGTTTTACACGTCGTAAACTTCAGCGAGAGGTGTATAATGCACAAGAACCAGAAATTTTTCATGGAGAGAGAGTCGGATTTCTCAGTATTATTTAAAAACGATCAGAAATTAAATTAAAAAAAACAAGTTTTTCAACTGAAAGTAAGGAGCAACATCAAAACTTAAAACGAACAGAAATTGTCACGTATATGAAAGGGGTTGCCTCCTCCTCAAGACCTCGCTCTTTACGCTAAAGTTTTTTTTTTTGAATTTTAAAACAAAGCTTATTATTCTAATTAAATGGCCACTGTGTTTCAGGAACCTTGCTTAAAGAATTAGGACAAAAAGTGAAAACTTTAGCGTAAAGAGCAAGGTCTTGTGGAAGGGGCAACTCCTTTCATATACGTCATACTTTCTGTTCGCTTTAAGTTGTTATGTTGCTCCTTACTTTCAGTTGAAAAAAACTTGTTTTTTATATATAATTTCTGACAGTTTTGAAATAATACAGGGAAATCCGGCTTTCTCTCACAGGGAAACCCACGAAATATTCAAGTACTTGTGTATTATGCGCAACTCACTCAAGTTTAAGATGTGTAAAACTCGAGAACAACCCGGTTTTCAGAAAACAATTTGGACTATATATTTGCACATTACGGGGGGGGGGGGGTAAAGTATAGCGGGTCTGCATGCAAAGTGTGTTAGGTACAATTATTCTGCATATTATGAACTAAGAATTGTTTTCTGACTTCAAACTGTCCAAATACCTTAACCCCCCCCCTTATGTGCAAATATATAGCCAAAATTACATATTTCCCATCTATTCTGTCACTTGTCTTTGTCTTGTCTCACGCTAAGCTGAAAGAAACTAACGAAGGTACCGGTTTGTTCTTGAGTTCTACACAACATAAACTTGAGTCAGTACCGAAATTCCTTCCCCCTACGGAAAAAAACTCAAAATAAAATTCTCAAATTTGGAAAGCCTTTTTTCCATGGGGATATTTTCCAAGGGTTTTTTTTCGGCGAGGGGGTATTCTCCGCGGGGGTATTTTCCGCAGGGGGTAAACACCTAGAACCAGTCAGAAGCTACAGCAAAACAAGATAGTGTGGCAAGAGAAGTGACACTCTAAGTAAAATACAACCTAATCATGTGGCACTCTTAAGTAAAACACCACCCAGTCATGGTTTTTATTGTTTTTATATAGCAAGTATGAGTGAACCAAGCTTCGCTCGGTGATAAGAAAGGCAGTATTTTTACTCAATTTTATTTTATTCGCTGCAGAAAGAAAAATCAATAGGGCATTAAGAGTGTGGGTATTGTGAATTCAATCCATGTGAAAAATGTTTTTCTAAAATTAATTAAAGTTTTTCTTAATTTTCTAAAAGTCGTGACCTATCTTGATCGTTTTTTTCGCCCTGGAAAACAAACAATCATCTTATTACAAATAATCTTTATTAAACGAACAATAATCAACCAGTCAAGCTTGGTCTCTTGGCATACAAATTATAACTTAATTTTTCTGCCACAAAGCGTAGCATTTAATGCGAAGCAATTAATAATCAGTGACTCACTTAACAGCTATCAAACAGGAATGTATTATCTCTAGAAACTTGGATCCAACTGATATGTGGTAGTTTTCTCAAAAGGGGGGCTCATTTACGATCTTCGTGTTTAAATCGGAGAATAAAAAGGAGGTGCAACTTCAATTGCTCTTATGTGGTACACCAGATTTCATAGAGACTCGGGGTTTCAGCACAGAAATCGACCATTATTACCGGGAAAGTTATTTAAAATGTCCTTGTTGTTTATAGCGTACCTCTTTTTCATCTCAGAGAAAGATACTTAGGTATATAGACCATGAGCTTTGCTAGAGTCTAACTAGCGGTAGCACTGATAATCATAATTTTCATAGAGGGGGGGGGGGGAACTACAAAATCTTTTTGACTCTCTTTATTCAAACAAAGACGGTTAGGTATAATTAAAACGAGCTTAGCTAGAATCGAACTAGCTGCGATACCAATAATCGTCATTATTCGCTTGGGGGGGGGGGGGGGGGGGTTCGTAGTGCAAAAACCTGTTTTATGCTCTGTTCTTATCTCAAACAACGATAGATAGGCATTAAACCATGAGCTTAGCTAGAATTTAACTAGTTTGGGCTCCAATATTCATCTCATTTATTGGGAGGAGGCATAGTTCGAAAACCTCTTCAAATCTCGTTTCTTATCTCACACTAAGATAGGGAGGTATAAAAACAATGAGGTTAGCTAGAATCAAACTTGTTTGGGTAGCAATTTTCTTTATTAATATAAGGTGGCAGTCTAAAAATCTCTATTTTCAGAATATTGTAGAGATAGTAATATTACTAGAGTTTTATTATAAAGAGTATTGTAGGGTATTATATTCTACTCCCATCTCAAGCAAAGATAGTTTGGGGTAACAACCACGAGCTTAGCTAGAATCTAACTAGCCTGGGTAGCAATATTCATCTTTCTTCATTGGGGACAATACTAAAACTGTTTATGCCCTTTTCTCATCTGAACCAAAGATAGACACGACAACCACGAGCTTAGCTAGTATATGGCTATTTTTGGTACCAATATCCATTGTTTTCCATTGGGGGAGGGGGGGTACTTCTTACTCTGTTTTCACATCGCAAACAAGATAGTTAGGTTTAACAACTAAGAGCTTAGATATAATCTAGCAAGCCTGGGCAGAAATATTGATCATTTCATTGAGGAGGGATGGAGAAACAGTACGAAAATCTCTTTCATGTTCTTTTCTTCCATCTCAAACAAAGACAGTTTGACATAACAGCCACAAGCCTAATAAGAATTTTATTAGTTTGGGTACCAATATTCGGGGGTGGGGTATAGTATTAAAAAAACTCCCTTTTCTTATCTCAAATAAAATTAGTTAGGTATAACAACCATGAGCTTAACTAGAAATTTAACTAGTTCGGCTGCCTATATCATCATTTTTCATTTGGCTTGGGGGGGGGGACACTACAGAAACTGGTATTACACCTCAATTTGTAAAACAAATCTATCGTTGTACATATATATTAGTTTTAGGTATATGACATAGCTAATCCTGCATCCTAGGATACGCCTATTCTAGTACCCCAAGTTGACACCAAAACTAATCTTTTTTCTTTTCAGGGTATTGATGGTCTACCAGACTCTGTATCTCAAGAGTTAAAATTGGCCACCCAAGGGACAGAAGTTATAAAGAACGGTGTCTGCTACGGTTTATTTGCAATTGGAGGACTACTTTTACTAACAGTTGCGATAATCGCTGTTAGACGCGAGAAATCGCAAAAATATGCTGCAAAAAGTACCGAAATGGAAACTCGCAACGGTGACTCGAGTCAAGACACGTTTGTTCGTATTGGTTCAGGAAAGGTAGAAGGCCTTCCTGGGATAATATCTGGGAGTGATTTGTCGGAGGAGCAAAAACTGTGATGTCGATTAGACTTTGTAAAAGTAAAATTAAGTGAGCGTGCCATAGATAGCGGCTTATTGTTGCTCAAAGGAGGAGCTTCTGCAAAGCCTCACAATTTACAAGATCTCATACTCAGTAGTAAAATGGCGCAGAAAGCGAAGAATGGTGGACCTCAATTGTTGGTTGTGTTTTCATCGCCTTGATTCCCTTAAAACTACCTGAACCTTCGTTAGGATTAGCATGACCAATTTGTTTTATATGTGTTTCCTAACCTATTCTTGTAAATATTTTTGTATGTAAATATTTCTTGGGTTTTTCTTTTGAAATTTTTGGTTTTAGAGTTTTTGCATACTCGAAAACCATTGAAGTTATACATGATTTATCAGCCTCTAATTGGATTTGGTGAGTGGCCGACCGATGTTGATCATTTGATTGGCTGACGTTTTTAGGATACCATAAAGACTAGATTTTTCGACCATGCTTCTGAAAACGGTTAACAAAAAGCAGTATGTTCAATCAAACATGTACCTAGGAATTCATGTTGGATAAATTGTCTGCTACCAACACCAATGGTAAAATTCAAATATGCGTGTTACTAAACTCTGCCCATTTTAAAGTTACCTTGTCAATATTTGAAAACAAAATTGAAGTATCAAAATGTGCATTTTAATATACATTTTTTTTTAAGTCAAAACTTTTATTTTTGGGCTGATTAGCATTAAGTTTAGACTTAGAATTTTTAATTTCATCTTTAAAAAAACGACATTAATTAAAAACGTTCATATTCTTCGCCAGAGCATGAACCGTTTATTATTTATTTAAGGTACTTCATATTGTTTCACCAAAGCTGTAACAGAAGAAAAAAAAGAGGGAGAAAGAGTGAGAGAGAAGATTCAAAGAAATAAAGAAGAAAGTAGAGAATAGCAGATAATCGGGTGCACCAGACTGGGATTTATCTGATGTAGCTAAATCCCAAGTTTTAAATGAGGCAAAGTTTTACTAATAATTTTTTCTTGTGTTTTAAATTTTGGCAAAAAAGAACTGGGAAATGAATATTTTATTTTAGTGAATTCGTATGTTTTTGCATATCTAGGGCATGAATTTGCATATCTACATACATCATTCTTTCGTGACTATAGCGTTTTTTTTAAATTTTTGTGTTGATTTTTTATATAAATGAAAAATTCAACATATTTTGTCTGGATCTAAACTCTGTTGCAAAAGACAGGAATTGCGTCAACTACTGAGTTTTGAATAGTTTTAATTCTTTAGGCAATTCAGAATCGAAGTGGACCAAGTCCATTGAACTAGCTTTGGATACACATACTCATAGTTCATGAAGTAAAAAAAAATACTCCAATATGGTTATAATTTCGCAATACTCCCGCTGAAATTTTTTTTCTCCCCACTGAAAGTTCCCCCAGACAATCCCCCCCCCCCTTAAGAAAAGTCCCCCGCAAAAAATGTCCGTATATTTTCCAAAAACAAATACTATCTGTAAGCAATTGACAACAAACAAAACTTAAAAAGGCCCTTAAGCCTCTGCAAGGGGGTGCTCTATTTGTTTTGCAGTTACAGAGGGAGGAAGATACCTCAAAGGGTGCATTTTAATGCCGAAACATCCCAGCTCTTATTGAGCCCCAAACGAATTTTTTAAGAATCCTTCCTAAATTATACTATTGAGTACTAAATACGAAAAATAAGGACTGAAAAATCGATCGTTTTCTCCCCACTAAAAGTTCCCACAAACAATCCCCACCCCCCGCGGAAAATGTCCGTATATTTTCCAAAAACAAATACTATCTGTAAGCAATTGACAACAAACAAAACTTAAAAAGGCCCTTAAACCTCTGCAAGGGGGTGCTCTATTTGTTTTGCAGTTACAGAGGGAAGGAGATACCTCAAAGGGTGCATTTCAATGCCGAAACATCCCAGCTGTTTATTTGACATTTTATTTAACAACACCATATTTATTTGACATTTGGACTGTTTTTTAACAAAATGACTATCTCAAAATTGGGGTCCGATATATTTGGGTAAAAGAAGCCATGGTACAACATGGCTTCATGGTACAACAAAACCAATGAAAAAAAAAACGCCCAAAAATTTAACAGAATTCAATAAAAGTTCAAAAATTTGTTTGGATTTTGTGCAAATCGCGGATATTGGCGAATAACTCATTTCATACTTTGTTAGGTATTTGATTTTAAAACTTTTCATTTTTGGTCTTTTATTGAATTTTAATTAATTTTTGGCGCTTTTTTTCATTGGTTTTGTTGTACTTTCTATGCTTGTTTTTTTTCCTTGATCAAATTATTTTGTTCGCGCTGAAGAAGAATGAGGCGGCTGTTCTCTCGAAATATTCGCTTTCTGCGTTTTCTTCAGTATTTTCATTTGGCCTCTAAAAAACCCGATTTTTGATTGTTTTCTTTCTTTATGCGAGAACTAAATGCTTACTTGCTACATAAAACTCAATTGGAAATTAACAGAATAGATATTTTTCTATCTTCTGTGTGCATTATTATATGAACAACTCACCTCACTGAATCAAGGCTTAGGTCACAAAGGTCCATTGGCTTCATCATTAAATTATCGAATAAAATCCCCGGTCTTAGTACTTAACCTGGACTGTGTCTCAATGCAATTGAATACGAAGAAGAAGGGATTTGAAGCTGGGATCTTGATGGCATCTTGGCAGAGATGGATGCAGAATTTATATGAGGCATTGATAAAAATTTGGCTCCCTCGTCGTGTTTTTCGCCTCTCCAATTTAGTACAATTTCTGATCTTCTGAGGGGGTTGGGGGCATGCGCCCCAAACCCTTCTTCTGAATCTTGGATCCAGGGGCTCTTATACTAATTGATGATTGGCCTCTTCTTCACAATTTGCTTTTTTTACTGACTTATGTGTGCATAATGTCAATGAAAATGTTACCATTGCCCAATTTAAATAGTCATATTTAATTAGCCTATAATCGGTCGTCAAAACTGAAAGATGCACATAAAAAAAAGCTAAGAGCTCATATGACATTTGGAACGAGGTTGGAAGAGCCAAGAGCTCATATGGCATGAGCTCTTAGCTTTTTTAAAAATTTTAAGAATCAATAGATTGCTTTAAAAGGAAAATCAGAGGCTTAATGCCGGTCCGGGATTAAAAATAAGAGCTCTGAGTCACGAGGTCCTTCTAAATGTCAAAATCCATTAGGATCCGATCACCCACTCCTAAGTTAAAAATAACTCAATTTTTCCTCTCCCTTCAGTCCCCCAGATGGTCGAATCAGGGAAAACGACTTTATCAAGTCAATTTGTGCAGCTTTCTGACACACCTGCGAATTTCCATCGTCCCAGCACGTCCAGAAGCACCAAACTCGCTAAAGCACTGAATCCCACCCCCTAACTCCCCCAAAGAGAGTGGATCCAGTCCGGTTACATCAATCACGAATCTACGAAAGTTATAAGCGTTTTCCAAGATTTCCGGTTTCCCCCTCCAACTCCCCCCAATCTCAACACATCTGGTCTGGATTTGAAATAAGAGCTCTGAGACATGAGTTTCTTATAAACATTAAAATTTCATTAAGATCCGTTCTTAAGTTAAAAATACTCAATTTTTCCAAATTAACAACCCGCAGCTCCCCCAAAGAGAATGGATTATATCAATCATGTCTAATTATGTCAGTCACGTATCTATAACTTGTTCTTCCCATCAAGTTTCATCCCGATCTCTCCACTCTAAGCGTTTTCCAATATTTCCGGTCTTCCGCTCCACCCCCCCCCCCAATGTCACTGGATCTGGTCGGGGTTTAAAATGAGAGTTCTAAAGGACAAGAACCTTCTAAATGTCAAATTTCATTAACATCTGATCACCCGTTGGTAAGTTACAAATACATCATTTTTCTGATTTTCCGTATTAGTCCCCCCCTCCAACTCCACCAAATAGAGCGGATACGGTCCGGTTATGTCAGCCACTTACCTTGGACTTGTGCTTATTCTTCCCACCAAGTTTCATCCTAATCTCTCCGCTTTAAGCGTTTTCCAAGATTTCTGCTCCCCCCCCCCATGACACTGGGTTCGGTCGGGATTTAAAATAAGAGATCTGAGTTACAAGGTCCTTCTAAATATGAAATTTCAAAAAGATCCGATCATTTCTTCATAAGTTAAAAACACCTCTTTTTTAATGTTTTAGAATTAACCCTTCCCCCCAGCTCCTCCAAAGAGAGCGGATCCGGTTATATCAATCATGTATCTAGGAATTGTGCTTATTTCTCCCACCAAGTCTTATCCCGATCCCTCCACTATAAGCGTTTTCCAAAATTTTAGGTCCCCCCACAACTCCCTCCAATGCCACTGGATCCGGTCGGGATTTAAAATAAGAGCTCTGAGACACGATTTCCTCCCAAACATCGAATTTCAGTAAGACCTGATTATTCCTTCGTAAGCTAAAAATACCTCATTTTTTCTAATTTTTCAGAATTAACACTCCCCCCCCCCAAAAAAAAGAGCGGATACGTTCCGATTATGTCAATCACGTATCTAGGACTTGTGACTATTTTCCCCACTAAGTTTCATCCTGATCCCTCGGCTCTAAGCGTGTTCTAATATTTTAGGCCCCCCCCCCCCAATGTCACCGGATACGGTCGGGATTTAAAATAAGAGCTCTGAGACACGATATCCTTTGAAGAAACAAATTTCAATAAGATCCGATCACTCCTTCATAAGTTAAAAATACCTCATTTTTCTAATTTTTCAGAATTAACCCTCCCCTCAAACTCCCCCAAAGAGAGCGGATCCGTTCCGGTTATGTCAATCACATATATAGGACTTGTGCTTGTTTTTCCCACCAAGTTTCATCCCGATCCCTCCACTCTAAGCATTTTCCAAGACTTTAGGTTTCCCCACCCCAACTCCCCCCAATGTCACCTGATCCGGTCAGGATTAAAATAAGAGCTCTGAGACGATATCCTTCCAACATCAAATTCATTAAGATCCGATCACCCGTCCATAAGTTAAAAATACCTCCTTTTTTTCTAATTTTTCCGATTTAACCGTCCCCCAACACCCCCCAGATTTTTAATTTAATTTGGCCTGGTTCCTGATACGCCTGCCAAATTTCATCGTCCTAGCTTACCTGGAAGTGCCTAAAGTAGCAAAACCGGGACAGACAGATCGACAGAATTTGCGATCGCTATATGCCACTTGGTTAATACCAAGTGCCATAGAAAACCTGAGAGAGCGAGTCCCATTTACGATGTTTGGTCTGGGGCCCTTAAGCAGATACTTAAGGTAAGTAACAAAATACAAAATTATGTAATCTCCAAATAAATTTTCTTTCCATTTTTACCCAATTAAAAGCATGCCTTTCAGTTTCGTTTTTCAGCCCTAATTCATAATTCACAGGTTTTAAAACTAAGAAGGAAAAAGTATTTCAATATTCCTCATGTCGGAAAAAGTGTAAACAGGAAACTTCCCGGAACCAAAACTTCATTATAAGGGACCAATTCTAGCACTCTCTAGCCATACTCATAGACTATAATGAGGCCCTGACACAAGGGACGGATTTAAAGCTTTGAGGCTTCTATGCCCAAACGTTTATGCTGCTTTGTTTTTGCGAAATTTTCGGAGGAATCCCCGAAAATTCGGGGAAAGTGGAAGCGCTGAACAGAACGCAACTGATGAGCCAACAGTAATGAAAGAGAGAGGTGATACTAAACTCTCACCTGCGACTCTTGGGAAACATCCGACAGTTCAAGAGTGGCTACGGAATTCCTGTGTTGTTTTAAAATCACTTTTCCGTGAATAGGCAGCACGGCGGCGAAGTGCACCTGGCACTTCGACGATAAATCATACTAATCTAGATTTTGCTAAGAAAAAAAATCATTCAGTGATAATTTGTTGCGCCCCTAAACCCAGATCTATTGGTAAATCCGGGTCTGACTGACTCCCATTGCACACGTAACGTCTCAGCCAGCTGTGTCCTCCTTAGGACCAACTAATTGAATTGCATTGTTTTCGTTGGTTATGCACATAGGAAGGGAAAAGTGCTCCACCCGAAAAAATCCCCCAAAAAATCCTATGCACAATCCTAACCGCCCTCATTTTATTTTTACTTTATCATTCATGTCTATAGTTATCAAATATATAGAAAAGGTACTTGCCTATGATGGTTACATTAATATTACATTTCGTTCTGAAATTAAAGATCTTTCCTATAAAGATATGAGCTATTTATTTGAGATTAATGAACTCAAAAATCATTGAAAACCAAAGTTGACGGGCAATCATATTAATCTAATTAACTTTTTCTGTTTTGGACAAAAATCTCATCATTTTAAGACCATTACTTAAATGATCTTTAAGGAGTTACGAATCAAAAGAAGTTCTATACGATTTTATTTTTCAAATTGGAAATGACTCTAGTCCCAGGACTCTGTAATTATGCAGATTAAATTATTTGTAAGATCTGAACGTCAGAATGCGTAACATATCTTACTCTTGTTGCTAAAATGTATATATAAAGCCTCTGTTTTAAATGGGTTTTTAACGCAATTTGGGCCCTTGTCCTTAGTCATGTCACACAGTGTCTTTTTTTAAACTTTTCGATCAATCGACACCATTTGGGATTGCGGAGCTTCAAAGAGTGGTTGTTTACCCTCCGATTAGTTCTTTGACATCAACATGGAACTAGATTTTCGAATTTTGCAAGACAATTTGGCATTCGTTGTTTATACTAATTGGACGCTTTTTTTTAACATGAGACTTTATCGTTAAAATAAATAAGCCCAGATGAGTGCATGCAGTGTCAAAATACTACGACAGAACCTTGAAACGATCAAACAGTTCGTGGTAACGAATAGCTTTTATATGTGTGTTTAGAAGTAAACACGTTTACAATTTTAACGGATGAGCGTTATATGGACACAATTTTATTTGTTGCGAAACACTTCTTTTACTTTGTATCAAAATCAAACAGTTCGTGGTAACGAACTGTAGTAAGGAGCGACCCGGATCAATTGTAACCGAACTCTCAAAAACAGAGTTTTGATACAAATAGTTAAATCAAAAGAATTGAATTTTATTGCTCATTTCAAATATATAAGTTTCAAGTTTAGTCTTACCCATCCAAAGTTACGAGCCTGAGAAAATTTGCCTTATTTTAGAAAACAGGGGGAAACACCATCTAAAAGTCATAGAATATTAACAAAAATCACACCATCAGATTCAGCGAATCAACTTCTTCTTCAGCGTATCAGTTTTTTATAGTTTTAAAAAGTAGAGTTGTGAGAAAGAGTCAAACTTTAGCGTAAAGAGGCAGGCGTTCAGGAGGGGTAAACCCCTTTTATAAACGGAATAATTTCTGTTTGTTTTGAGTTTTAATGTCGCTCCTTACTTTCAGTTAAAAAACCTTTTTTATTTATTTAATAGCACAAAGAGGATAGTTCAACAATTAAAAATAAGTTCTTTCAAACGAAAGCAAAGAGCGACACTAAAACTCAAAATCCAACAAAAATATCCTAAATATGAAGGGGGCTACCACCCTCTACTCTCTACACTAAACTTGAACTGTTTTTTTTAAAAACATTTTAAATTTCAATAATTGTAACAAGTAGGTAATCGCAAGTGTTTTACGCACTGATTACGTCTAAAAACAATTAAACTAAAGATGAAGCCGTCCATTCTCGAAGAACGGGGATAAGAAAAAGAGCTAAGCGGCTGAGGCTGATAATTGAGGCTGAGGGGGGTGGAAGGCACCCTTATATTTAGGATAATTTTTGTTTGTCAAGTTTTAAGTTACTTCCTTTTCGTTAAAAAATTTCTGTTTTTTCAACTGAATATCCATTAAATACAAATTTAAGACCAATAAAACTTCTCCGAGTACTTCAGTTTACTTATTTAAACTCAATCTAATCAAATAATTTTAATTAACATTGACTGGATTTAATGTAGTTTTTGATATCAATAGAATATGGGAACCCAATTCAGAACTTTTTTCTGTTTAATGAGCTAAAAAATACCGAAAAAGGTGTTAGGTATTTCACTAATTTCAAAAGACACTAGCTTGATCCCAAGTTGAACTCAGGTAAAGGAATATAGACAATGGACTTGACAGTGCGATCCAGGGTAAGAATCTGACTATAAAAATTGAAATTACCGTTTTGTCATTTGTACCATTACCGCGCGAATCAGGAACACTCAGGGCCGGATCCAGGATTTTTTTTTCATTGGTGGGGGTGTTTACAAAAAAGAATCAGGGATTATCAAGATATCTGTATACAATTTTTTTTACATGTATTTTTGTTACTTTTGTACGTGTAGGAGAAAATTTCAGAGATGAGGAGGGGGGTCCTAACTGGGACCTCCTCCGCCAGAACCCCAGGAACCTCCTACAAAAACAAGAGCAATAATTTACATTTTTAAGCGACATCTGACTACTTTTATACTTTTTAAAACGAACGCCACCCTTGTATTACACCAATTACATTTTAGGCAGTATTTAAGCATTTTATTAAAAACTCGTTGCCAGTTTTTTTTTTCTATTTACATGTAACGCAAGGGTAGCTTGTAAGCTTAAAATAACTTTTGCTTACAATATTGTCAGTAATAGTTTAGCATTTTATTATAAACCCATTCCCAATCTTCTTTTAACAGTACAAAGATTATTTTTATGTGTAAAATAAATTTCCTAACCATATTTTACGGATATTCTACAAACAAGAATTATATTGGCAAAAACTATAATACAAACTTTACATAAAGTGACAGACAAAAAAATGAGAAATATAAAAGAGACAGAGAGCGATTATCACACGCAAAGAGACATTGTCTCTATCAATCAAATCACCATTGGAACGAATTAAGATACTAAAAGCGAAAGCGGTAATTCAAAAGACGTTACGAGAAGCTTCAAACCCAATGTTTCATTGGGACAAGTCCTACCGGGTACGGGATTACCTGCAAAAGAAGATACCCTCCACTTAGAACTTGAAGATTAAGCTCAGTTCTTCCACTACGTCGGATTTTAGGCCCCCTTTTCGAAAAAAATCGTATCGGATTTTCAGTAAAAACGGGTATTTGCCCGATTTTCAATTGTAGATTTTTTTTTTTACTGCAGAAGAAAAAAAAAATAATCTATCATTAGCTTAAGAAAGGCGAAAATTTGCATATGTATACCTTTGCTGCTGCTGCTAATTTGGGATCTAATCTTAGCAAAGTTAAGGTGAGACTTTTTGTCATTATAAGATTAGAAAAGAAAGATCAAACAACTTGGCTTGTTATTGTCAACAAAGCAAAGGAGAGCTAGGCTGCTATGGCCACTTACAGGTTCAAAACGTTGAAAAATGCGAAAAAATAGCCCATCAAAAAGAAGTAAGTAATTTGGGTCGTGAGATGGAAGAAAGATAGTAGAAAAATGGTGGAATATACTGGTTTTTGATCTTCTAAATGTGACAGATGTCTGTGATTCTTGGCATCACGTAACTTCCATAGAAGATGAATGGAAGAAAGATAGTAGATGGAATATACTGGTTTTTGATCTTCCAAATGTGACAGATGTCTCTGATTCTTGGCATAACGTGACTTCTACGGAAGAAGAATGGAAGAAAGATTAGTAGAAGAATAGCGGAATATAATGGTTTTGATCTTCCAAATGTGACAGATGTCCCTGATTCTTGGCATCACGTGACTTCGATGGAAGAAGAATGGAAGAAAGATAGTAGAAGAATGGCGAAATATACTGGTTTTGATCTTCCAAATGTGACAGATGTCTCTTATTCTTGGGGTCACGTGACTTCCATAAAAACATCAAATAATACTCAGAGATTCTCTAACCTTTGACTAAGCACAATAGTCGGCATTGTCCAGTGCCTTCTGATCTTACCATTTTTGAACGCTGTTGTGGAGCGGTTCTTTGAACCTCGAAAGATGTTAAAACAGATAATAGAAACTCACTCAAAAGTGTGAGCCTCATCTCAATTATGCAGGCCGAGTCTGGCACGAGAAGAAAGAGACATGTGTCCTATAATTGAGAAGTCAATGCTCCCCTCTTAAAACCACTCAATATTGTAAAAGCCAACACGACAGCAGAGGAGTACGTTCAAAGTAGTTAAAAAAGAAGGTGAAATTTTGTTTTGTATTTGAGAAAAAAAACGTATTTTACATGAATTTTTTTTTAAATATACGAGATAAAAAAGAATAAAAGTGCGCCTGAATAAGGTGCGATTTTATATATGTATATTTTTTTTTGGAAGGGTAAAAATACATGTTACCATTGATGTAGGAGGAGCCGAAGGACAGACAATGTAAAATCTTGTCTCGAAAAAGAAAAGATTCCTATATGACGAAACATTGTCAGATTTTTTAGTTGGAGTCGGAAATTTGTAGGATTTTAGACCAGTGTGGTGTCAGAAAAATGTCTGAAGAAGCTTCTTATAAAACCCCTTTAAGATCAGCGTGTTTAAAACAAAACACGTCTTAAGGGATCAATAGCTTTCAATGCGATCTCCTTATAAATGCTTATATGATTTTTATATGTTTGTCTATAATTTTGGCCTAGATAGCTACCTGGAGATAAGGAAACATGTTAAGAAAACAATTCTTACTTCATAATATGCAGGATAGTCATAGTTAAAACATTTCTCATGCAGCATCACTCTACTTTACCCCAAATCCCCCTAATGTGCAAATATACAGTCCAAATTATATATTTTCTATCCTAAGAAAATAATTCTTATTTTATAATAGGCTATGCAGAATAATTATAGTTAACACATTTTGCATGGAATCCTGTTATACTTTAACCCCCCCCCCTCATATACAAATATATATATTCCAAATTACATATTTTCTATCCTAAGAAAACAATTCTTACTTTATAATATGCAGAATATTTATAGATAACACATTTTGCATGCAGTCCTGCTTTACTTTACACCCAACCCCATATATAGCCCAAATTACATATTTCCTTTCTATTCTCAGAATGCGTCTTAGTTTTTTCAACTCGTGTACCTGTAAGTTGAATCAAATGTGACGAAACAAGAACCAGTTTCGAAACAACAAACGGTGGCTGAATGCGTTGAAAATATATAATTTGGGCTATAAATTGCACATTAGAGGGAGGGGGGTAAAGTATAGCGGGGCTGCATGCAAAATGTGTTATCTATAAATATTCTGGACATTATAGATTAAGAATTGTTTTCTTAATTTGCACGCTATTATAATAAGAATTCATTTAAATGAGCGTGCCGTTATATTACAAATAATATAAAAAGGCTTGACAACAAAAACAATTTTGTGAACCAATTATCTACTCGTAACCTACAAAGCACTTCGTTTATTTGCCTATTCGCTGTGTAACAAATATAAATTAAAATTGTGGGCAAATTCAAAGACTAGCTAATGCACGCCTTGGGAGTCGGCCAAACCCCTTTCATTAGGGTTGCGCATCTATTAATCAGCCTTCGCTGTCCTGTTTGTCCATTTTTTTTCCCCAAAAAAAGAAAAAATGGATGTAGGGATGTGAAGCTTTGAATACACTGCGGTGGAGGAGTGGCGTGCGCAACTGCGTCTGAGTTATCTCTTATCTTATTTGGTTCCCAAAATATTTACCAATTTCTGCGTTTTACCCCTCCTGGGTACCATCTTTTTTCCCCAATAACAAGATTAGGAATGTGCTTTTGACATCAAATGTAATTTTATCACTATGTTTTATAACCTATCTATGTAAAAAAAAACAACAACGTTCTAAGAAAGGACGACCCGTATATCATTTGATTTTTTAGTTTTAGATCGATCCGTTCATTGAGTCAGAAATATGTCGCTAATTTGACTTTTATTTATAGAATAACCTAAATCCATCTAAGAAATAAAAGTATTTTCCGATTTTTATATTTGGGGTATATTTCTAAATTATTGTTAAAGTTGAAAAAAAAAAAAAAAAAAAAAAAAAAAAATCAAATTTAAAACAAATATAACTCAGTACACGAAAAGCTCAATCCCAACTATCAAAGACAGCAAATTGTCGGTGTACACTGACACATTAAACTGTAGGACTGCAGAAAAATAACATATTATAGTGAACACAAGTCTGAATACCAGGCACAAGCCTCGAACACATTTTTCACGTACACGAAAGATTTACGTTGCGTATCACAAATTATTTCGAGTTACCACAGTGAAAATAATATGGAAATTTAAAAAGTTCTACTAGCAAATCAATCATTCAAGAATTATAGTAACAATTTTTCTGTATTTCAATTTTTTATATCCATATATTTAAAGCTCCATTTTTTTCTATATTTATATTGTTTTTCTACATTTATATATATATATATATATATATATATATATATATATATATATATATATATATATATATATATATATATATATTATATATATATATTTATATATATATATATATATATATATATATATATATATATATATATATATATTTATATATATATATATATTTATATATATATATATATATATATATATATATATATATATATATATATATATATATATATATATATATATATATATATATATATATGGTAGCCACAACACTTGGCTGGGTAGAGAATTTAAAGTGGCGAAACCCTATAGGCCAGTGTATTCTCCTGATGAGCCCCTGTGTTGGGTTGTTGCCTCTGAATTATTTGTCTTTATCATTTTTTCTATTGTTTGGTAAATGACGACTTATACTTATTGACGACATGACTGCCTGTCCATGGATTATTCTTTATGGTTGATTGTGTATGGCTATGCTGTTTGACCTATGTGATTGTATGGATGAGTAGGGTTAAGGCCTCATTCAAGTGCTGGTCTATATTAATCACTAATTTAGGAAAACAGTCTTCCTTTTCTCCTTCTGTCTCTTTTTTTTTGTGCTGTTGCATTGGTGATTTCTCTTTTCATGATATATATATATTCTATATTTTTGTTCTACGGTAGGATTTTTTTTTTCGATAGTTCGGCAAGCACTGCTCAAATACACCTCATACAAAAAATATAATTTTCAAAACCACTACTCATATTGCTCGCATTTTTGCTGAGGATTCACTTAGCGTTAGAGATACAGTTTGTAGTTTAAACTCTACATTCCCAAGCAATGAATCAGGGAGAGAATTCTACTCTAAAGAATCAAAATTCATTTCCAGAAAATACAGAAATTAATAGAAAATACACTAATACAGAAATTACAGAATACAGAAATTAATAGAAAATACAGAAAATACAGAAATCGAACATAAATGTTCGATAGATCGAAGCTATGCGTTAGTTGATTAGATAGCCACCTCTAATATGCTGAATAATTTATAGTCGGTCTAGTACTAATTAAAGTTTACCATAAAGAGTTGGGGTAAGGGTATCTCCTTCAAATAGCTTTCAGTTTCGCTCTTTACTCTTATTTGAAAAATGTGTTTATTTATTTAGTTTCTCTCAAATAAAGTATATATCAAGTAAGATCGCAGCCTTTCTAATCAAGTAAGCCTGAAACTATGCCTGCACGCAGAAAGAAATAAGAGGCGGACCCCTCTAATATGGACTCGAACGACATCCAAATCTCTCGGGAAAACCGTGACATAAAATGCAATTTCTTCTTGACCCTACAAATCTTCCAACATCTCCCTCCATCCGTAAAAATCGGACCTCTGCACACCCAAAGCTTATATGACCACTGAACTAAAAAATTAGATATCAAATATCTACTCTATTTTTCCGACTCTTGGGGGTAAGAAGTTTGTCAAATTAATGAGGTTGTCAAAATTAACCAGGTTGTTAAGAAATCCAGGCAGGGTATCTTAGGGTTAGAATAGTGTATAAAGTAGGAGCTTTAATAGAAAGTTTGTTCTTCTTTAAAACTAAATCAAAAAGGACTCAGCGCATGCTGGTTGTCAATAAGACGTCTCAGCAATATCTGAAGAACGACTAAGGGCTCTAAGGGCTTAAGAATCTTTTAAGAAGACGTCTCAGCAATATCTTAAGAACGACTAAGGGCTCTAAGGGCTTAAGGCTGGTTGTCAATAAGACGTCTCAGCAATGTCTTAAGAACGACTAAGGGTATTAAGTTGAAACTTTAAGGGCTACTACTATTATTACTTCTGCTTTTACTATTGAACTAGATCAAAAGGACGTAAGTGCATCCAGGTTGTCAAAATAGCTGAGATATAATGTCAGAATAGGGTGTTAAGTTTAATTTTTTAGGAAAAGTTGAAGAATGTGTGTATCCAGATCGTCAAAAGAGCGTTTTTTATTAGATTCGTTGACAATTTTGTTCAGCATAGGAATAGCACGTCAAAATCTGAATGCCTATAGAGGAAAACCAAAGATATTTAAAATATTCTTTTCTTAACCAAAGAAAATGATTATGTCAATGAAAACCGAGCAGAAATTAGTCATATAGAAACTTCCCACAAAAGATTTTTTTCGAAGAAAAGTAATGAGCTACATTAAACTAAAGATGAGTTGAGATAAATCAAAATAATTTTTCAAGTGTAAAACTACCAAAATCACAATCAATAAATAAAACCCAAAATGAACAGAAATTAAAATAAATAACCGAGTCGAACTCATCTAATTACATTTCACGCAGGTTTTACAGTTTCAAACAGATACTAAATGTCGTTTTGCCCAAAACCAAAATATTTGCAAATTTTTTTGAAATTAGCTTCAAAATCTAAAATAGCACTGAATTGGGTCTTTTGCCACTGTGACGAAACTGTCTTAACCCTCTTTTGCTTATTTTGGTAGTGCTCCATCATTTTCTTTTTGTATGAAGATGGGTTTTGAATAAATAATTAGAACTATATGTGGGACCATCAGGGGGAGGGAAATAGGGTGCAAAGTCAGGGTAGTCACTATTATGTTGAAATGTTTAAAATAAAGAATCGTGCAACATCATTTTGATGTTAGTTTTGTATGTAGTCTATGGGTAAACATGAGACCAACAAGGGGGAGGGGGTATGATTGTCACAAGTGTGACTTTAACCATTAAAATTAGCAATCCAAAAATGTCAGTTTGTTTGTTTTAACAAGCCTCCTTCTTGAAAGTTGTTGTTCTACACATTTACACACAATCTGTGTTTTATACGTATAAAACCATGAGAAATAGATCTACTGCGAAAATGAGGCACAATGAAAGTGTTGAGCCTCATACATTTGCTTAATTCTGATTCAAAAGATTTTAAAGGTTTGTAATTGGATCTAAATATCCCCCCTCCCCTACAAATGTGCACCCCTGGATTTAACTTATAGACACAGAACCAAGTAAAATCATACATCGAACCTGAATCATCAATCATCAGATTTTTCACCCTAAATTTAGTAATGTAGGAATGTCGTAATTTGAAATTAACTCTGCAAAAATTCACAAAAGTAACACACAGATCACACAAGCGCACAATAAACCAATTGTAGACCAAAAACTCCCAAATTTGATTTCTCGAGTTTTTAACTGTTTATTATTTTGGTGTTGCTAGTTTCCTGGCTTTTCTCTACAGGTATTTATTCCAACACAGAAAGTGCTTGGTTGAATATATTCCTTGTTCATTCCTTTTTTTTTACCAGCCTTTTTAATACCATTGTACACATATATTTTATCATTTTGTTCAATTTACTCGCTTTGATAGCCTAACTCTATTAAAAAAGATCCCCAAAGCCATTGCTGGCTCATAGGCGTCGAGTTGACATTTCAGTTCAGTTTGACAGGTTATAAAAAGACGAAGGCCCGCACCATCATGGACCGGGTCAGAAGCCAGCAACTCCGCTGGCTTGGCCATATCCAGCGAATGTCGGCCAACCAGCTCCCAAAAATCACATTCGAAGGACGGGTTGAAGGCACGCGCCCTAGAGGCCGACCTCGTAAGAGATGGACCGACAACTTCCCGGCCAATAACCTCCCCCACCAACTTCGTCTAGCGCCAGATAGATCGAACTACCGTCGCCACATTCAACATTTGTTCAGAAGAGAAGAAGCCCCAATACAGCCACAAAGGCCGGACGGGACTTAAATCAAGTAAGTCAATACGTGTTATGAGTAGTTTTAAGAATAGCAAGACTATAGATGACACTAATTATTCCTCATAGTGCGGCTATTCGGCATATCTTAAAGCACCATCTGTTCCTAAATGTGTATCATTGGGTAGACGGAATATAAATATTGATACTCCATTTCCCATATTAAGGCTATAATATCATCGTAACGAAGACTAGTGGGCGAATTTTTTGTCAAATTGGGAGATTTTGCACAATCCTAACAGACACAATAGATAAGCAATTATAGGGAAAAAAATCCTTCAGCACCTCTAGCTCAAATAGTACCCAATACAGACTATATTAAACCGAACTTATCCAAAATAAATGTAGCACTGCAACCCCTTCAATAAAAGGTAGCATGCTATTTGTGGTTTACCCTAAAAAGCAAAATTTATTTGGAACCGCTTTTTCTTTATTTTTAATTATAGAATTAAAAAATATAACACTGTCCAAATTCAAGAAATTGTTTTATCTCATATATTAATATATTCGAAACAATCAATTCAAAACTCGATATATATATTTTATCATACACCATATTTTTCTACTTTACAGTATATTCTTTTGTAAATTTCCAAATTTCAATTGTTCAAAAACTACTATTCCCACCAAAAGCTTAAAAACTTGATTTTTGATCTAGCATAGAATGTTGAAAACAAAAATTCGCTTGTTGGTCTTTATCACGACGTCATCTATATTCTACCAAGAAAATATTTATAGCAACGTGAAAACACAAATAGTTTCAGAGAGCATAAACGAACACCGTCATCCCAGTTAAGCTTCCCCCTTTCCCTTCCCTTTTTGGGCAAACCATTCATCTGATTTGTCATTTTCCATGGCTTCAGTTAAGAGAGCATCTCCTTTTGGATCCACTTTCGATAATTCTCTAAACGCTTCATCTCCGACAAAGCATATTTCATGGCCATCCTATAAAAAAAAAAAATTGAAATGCTGCAAGTACACCCTCTGCCCAAAAATAGTGGCCCCGAAAAAAAAAAGAATAATAGCCCAGGACTACCGCTATCAATTTAACAATATTCCGATGTTCGCTCCCAAGAAATACTAATAATATAATTAATAGGATTTCTAGGCTTATTTTATATATATATGTTGGGGTGGCGCTTCGCGCCACCCCAACACCTAGTTGGTGGGGCGCTTCGCGCCCCCCAAGCCCCCCCGCGCGCGTAAGTCGTTACGCGGCATATTAGTTACGCGCCATTGTAGTTGTGTCCCTGTGTCCCACCTGTGAATATAGATAGATTTATATATGTGTTTCAAACTACGTAAAAATTGCGAATATACAACATTCTTGGCTTTCCCATTGTCTGTCCATATACAAAGCCGTATGTACTAATAATGACGTCATATGCAAACGCTCTTTTTACAAACAAACAAACATGCATACACACAACTCGTTTTTATATAGATAGATAGATAGATAGATACAATACAAATTAACTACGTAAAACTTGTGAATATACAACAGTCTTCGCTGTCCCATTGTCTGTGCGTATAAATAGATTGTCAGGTTTACCGACCCTCAAAGATGCAACATACAATTGTACATTGGTAAAGCAATCTGTATTAAGATCTATACCGCATTTTTCTAGTGATTGCCCTTGAGCTTTGTTGATGGTGGTTGCAAATGCTAATCGAATTGGGAATTGCAATCTTTTAAATTGAAAAAGCAGATCCGTTGGAATCATGGGAATGCGAGGAATAAGAACAGCCTCACCCTCATAAGGCCCTGTCAAGATTGTGGCCTCTATTAGGTTTTCCATTGTTTTTTTTTTACGGCAAGTCGCGTGCCATTGCAAAGCTTTGGTGGGTTGATATTTCTTAAAAGTATTATTGGTACGCCTATTTTTAGTTGTAGCACGTGTGGTGGAAACCCTGAAGGATCTATGGAATTTAAAAATTCAGATGGATAATTAACCGCTTCATTTGGTTCCAAAATACAAATTAACTGCGTAAAACTTGCGAATATACAACATTCTTCGCTGTCCAATTGTCGCTGCATATAAATAGATTGTCAGGTTTACCGACCCTCGAACATGCAACGTACAATTGTCCATGGGAAAAACAATCAGTATTAAGATCTATACCACATTTTTCTAATGATTGACCTTGAGCTTTGTTAATGGTGATTGCAAATGCTAATGGAATTGGGAATTGCAATCTTTTAAATTGAAAAGGCAGATCCGTTGGAATCATGGGAATGCGAGGAATAAGAACAGCCTCACCCTCAAAAGGCCCTGTCAAGATTGTGGCCTCTATTAGGTTTTCCATTGTTTTTTTTACGGCAAGTCGAGTGCCATTGCAAAGCTTTGGTGGGTTTATATTTCTTAAAAGTATTATTGGTACGCCTATTTTTAGTTGTAGCACGTGTGGTGGAAACCCTGAAAGATCTATGGAATTTAAAAATTCAGATGGATAATTAACCGCTTCATTTGGTTCCAAAACTCTGTCGACTGACTTGTAAAGGACTGCCTGGTCTCGAATCTTGGTCAAAACAATATCGTTGATTTCGTGGACGTCTATATTTTTGGGTGCGAGAATCGCTCTTTCACTTAGCCATTTATTATTTTTATAATTTTTTAGAATATTCGGAAATACTTTTTCAATCAATTCATTTTTGGACGTCACTAAATTACAGAAATCAGCAGGTAGTTGTATACGTCCTGAAATTGAGTCTACTGGGAGCTTTCCGTTTCCAATTGCCAGCAATTGATCTGAAAATATTTGACCAGAGTCATCGTTTTGATATCGGACACGCATATTTGTAGTTAATTTTAATGTTTTTACGTGTGCCCATAAATTAGAATTTTTCAGGCAAGCATTCATTTTGTCTGCAGGAGTTGATCTAGGTATTATAGGTAATGTTTGCCTGAAATCTCCCGCAAGCAATATTAATGTGCTGCCAAAGGGTTTCGATTTCCCTCGCAAATCTTTCAAGCATTGATCCAGAGCCTCGAGCGATTTTTGGTGTGCCATTGTGCACTCATCCCAAATAATAAGTTTGCATTGCTGCAATACTTTACCCATCCCAGATGATTTGGAAATATTGCACGTGGGAGTTTCTGTAGAATGCAAGTTCAGAGGCAATTTCCAAGCGGAATGAGCAGTTCTTCCACCAGGCAGCAATGTTGCGGCTATTCCGGACGACGCAATTGCCAACGCTATATCATTTTTTGATCGAATTGATGCCAGAATCAGTTTTATCACAAACGGTTTACCAGTACCTCCTGGCGCATCCAAAAAGAAAATTTCTCCAACGTTGTTATCGACACAATGCATTATCGTATCATAAATGTCTTTTTGTTCCGACGGTAACTTGGAAATGTTATTTTGTACATACGACAATAGATCACTCGTACTGTAACTTTGTTCACGATCCAATTCTACACATGTCGAAACAGCAGCGATACGGTTAGGTGAAGGCATTCCCAAATCCTGAAGAGGTTTGTTTGCCATACGTACGCACAAATCTTCTATAACAACTAAAGTGTAGTTATAAATTTCTGATGTAAAATCAAAAGTCATATCTGACGTCTCTAACTGTTTTCGATGGAGTATATCTTCGGACATTTTTGGCTTATATTTTTCCCATAAGTCTGTAGGAGCTGATGGAGAGCAAGTTGTTAAAATGATGCCAAACAATGCACGAATTTGACTTGGGGTTGACGTTTCGCACGCGTCATTGATGCAGTTATCCCAGTGTTGGTCATTCTCCAATAAATTCAGAGCTTGGCATGCACTACGGTAAGTGTCATGTATAGTACCATTTAAAGTCCTCAAATACTCAAAGGATGTCGGACCGGGTACATTCACCAAAAGCAGGCGTAGAAAGAAGCATTCATGTTGATTGGGGTGAACGGTGTAGAGTCTTCCTATCGTGGTATCTTTGAAGATGGTAGGTTGGCCGTCGACTGACTTACCCTGTTTTCGACGTTCAAATACTTTATTTTTAGTATTCCACGTGTAATACGAAGGCACTTCAGTATACAGCAGTTTTTTTGCAAAAGAATCATTTTTGCAAAGCGAAAAAAAAGCTGTTAATGTTGTATCCGGTGGATTCAGGACTCTTTGTTGCACGTTGGTTTCCGTGAAATAAACACGTTGACCATTCTGTAAATGTACCGCTAAGTGAACAACAGCTGGACTACGTTCATGTATCGGAAATGAAAGAATTCGCCAAACAGCTTCATTACTGCTTATGTATCTTCCAGCCTGATATTGTACGATTTCATCGAAATCTTTGATTTCGGGCTGCAAGCCAAAAACTGCCATGTCACTGCCTTTGTTGACGTGTTTACATATGTATTTGATTGCCTTTACGGAGTTACAGTATTCAACGTTTATGTGTGCATTAAATGTTTTTGATAATAATGGGGAATATGGAACAACCCACTGGTTATCTACTTCGATGGTGGTACCGTTACGCTTCTTTATTATTGCTGTTTTACCGCCATCTTCAGTAGATCTTCTTCTATATTGTGGGTAACCATCATTGCCAGTAATTGTGTTTGATACTAAAAGTCGAGGATATTGCTTTGTGCACCTTCCTTTGGCCATGCATGGTGAATTTTCGTTCAGTGCACCGCAAGGTCCATGTATCATATTTTTTACAATAATATCATGTAACCCCTTATCGACATTTTTATCAGGTATTTCAGCGGAAATCACATCATCAATTTCGTTCGAAGTAATTTTTTTATGTAGCCAGATTTGTATATGTGCGTGTGGCAAACCTCGTTTTTGCCATTCCACTGAGTACATCCAGCATCGCACTGACCCAAACACTTCAAGTTTTACAATGTAGTTTATCAGTGATTTCAACTTTTGCCGGAAGACACGGGCCGTAATGTCATGCCTATGAACCGCCGATTGTCCTTGAAGTAAAAGCTGCAGTATCTCGTCCCAAGATTGATTACATGTAAATGTAATAAATAAATCTGGACGACCATAGAGACGAACATACGCAATAGCATCTTGAGCATATTCATGCATATGACGGGGACTGCCAGCATATGACGAAGGTAAAATTGTTAATCTTCCAACGTTTGTGGTATTACCGTCATTTATAACTGCATCTCGCAAATGAATGTATTGTTCAGAGCGGAGCTTGGTCTGATTCAGGCGGATATATAGCAAACGTTCTGATTCAATTTTAGCATACATATCAACGACGAATTGGTGAAACAATTCACGGCATTTTAAAATATAATTTTCTTCATCCTGCCGAATCATTAGTCTATAGGAATAATAATGCATTGCACTGCATTTCTTATTCATTTCTTTGTTAGTGGCTGGATTCATCAATTTAATATTAAAGTGATAGCCGTCGGCTCCATTTCAAAAAATGATAGGATATTGTAGGGCATCGTAGCATCGATAAGTTTCAGCAATTCTTAACAACTGAGCGTTTCGCTTATGAAGAATAATATCTCGAGGTAAAAACTGATCACCGACCATAACGATTGCCACTTCGTCGATAGTTGGAGCATTGTATCTACGCACATGTTGGCCAGGAGGCGTTTTGTCAGCGGAAATAACAATTTTATGCGTATCAGTAGGCATCAAATCGATGGCTGTTTTGAACAGACACACTAAATTATTATTTTCGTGGAAAAGATGTTGCAATTGGGAAACGATTGTCCTTTCAACGTTGGGAGAAATTTCGCAACGTGCATTCAATTCAGAATTTCTATCACTGATGAAGTACAATTGTAAAAATTTATGATTCTCGCCTGAGAATGGTAGAAGGGACCCTGCTCTATGATAAATTTGCCCTTTTACTTTGAAAGTAGACATAAATTGATCTGGATTTTCGATTTGGGCTCCAAACGACGTCATTTGGAAACACGAGTTGTATTTTCCGATTTTTGGCAAAAAACGCTTAGATTCTGACGTAGTTCCAGTAAGGAAAGTCTTCAATGGCTCTGGTGGTGCAGCCAATAGAGGAAGTTTAACTTTTCCTGAGGCGCAACACATTCCCATTGTTTCACCATTGAATTTCAAGGCCTTGCAATAGGGACAAATTTTAGACATTGTCCCGAATTGAACACATCTACTCAAGCTATAATCATCGACTGGGTTGTACCTGAATGCCAGGCGATAACTTTCAGGTTGCTCTGATTCCTCGGCACGCTTTCTTTTCTTACTTTCTCTATCAGCAGCAAGCCTGATTTCTTGCTGTTCTTGTGATTCCTCGGCACGCTTTCTTTTCTTACTTTCTCTATCAGCAGCAAGCCTGATTTCTTGTTGTTCTTGTAATTCCTCGGCACGCCTTCTTTTTTCACTTTCTCTTTTAGCAGCAAGTCTGCTTCCGCGTTGCTCTGGTAGTTCCTCGGCACGCTTTCTGTTCTTTCTTTCTCTATCAGCCTCAAGCCTGTTTCCTTGCTGTTCTTTTGATTCCTCGGCACGCTTTCTGTTCTTTCTTCCTCTATCAGCCTCAAGCCTGTTTCCTTGCTGTTCTTTTGATTCCTCGGCACGCCTTCTTTTTTCACTTTCTCTTTTAGCAGCAAGACTGCTTTCGCGTTGCTCTGGTAATTCCTCGGCACGCTTTCTTTTCTGACTTTCTCTATCAGCAGCAAGTTTTTTGGCATAGACTCTTTGAGCATCTTCATCGGCTTTTGCCATGGTAAGTTCATCAGTCATTGTAAACTTAAACATTAATAGATTTCTACGTGAACATATGTCTTAAATATCTTGAATGACGTCACCGTCAAAGCAAAAATGACGACAACTAATTTCATGACGTCAGTCAACACAGAAACATGACGTCACCTGATCCACAGACAGACACACAGACAGACAACTTATTTTTATATATATAGAAGATATATATATATATATATATATATATATATATATATATATATATATATATATATATATATATATATATATATATATATATATATATATATCAAGCTTCAAATTAGAAATCCTAAAATTTGGGGGGAAATCCCAAAGAGTGGAAGCCTTTAGAGTGGCATTAATGTTTTTTTTTTCTTTCTTTTTTTTTTTAATTGAATCGAATTGCGACAGTAAAAAAATAATAGTTTTGAGACTACAAGACCTTATGGCTTCGGTTCTGAAAGGAACGTACTTGAACACACTTTCGACATTTTTTGTAATGTTTTATCTCCTGCATATCATGTTTCATGAACTAAAGTGATTATATTTGATTCTTTTTGATTGGTTCTGCCTTTATTTTGAAAACTCAATTCCTTTAGTTATTCATTTTGCTTGTCTTATTTATTGCGCTATTTAATATCTTTTTGTGTCCGTACATCTTACGATATTAAAGGCAGCCTTTCATAGTGAAAATTAGTATTCAAGTTTCAAAAGAAAATGAAACCTAAACAAATAATAAACAAATGAAACCCAAACTAGAATAATAATCAAAAATAAATAGATTTAATCTATAAAATAACAAAAGAATATTCTGTGTGTTTGCATGTGAAAACAGCAAAAGTGGTATTGACACAATGACTCACATGAAACTTAGCTTGTACTTAATGCAACAGTTCAATCCATAAAATAACAGAGTTAGAAACTTAGAACGTTCGAACGTAAAAACATAGAAAAAGTTACTTTGACACAAAAAGCAACAAACCCGTTATGCACTAAATGCAACAGTATGGGACAAAACCAAACCCATTCAGTTATCCATGTCTTAAAAGCAATAGAACAAATGATTTTACGAAAATTGGTGTTGTAAAAATCTGCCTTTTTGATGCAAAACCATGTAATAACCAACATTTTAATGTCCCTATTGATTATAAATTCTACTTAAGTCAAACAAGTACGGCTTGAACACATGGCGAGCAAGGATGTTGTTTTAATAATGAGTGCTGAGGGGTACCAGTTACGTTTACTAAATTGTACATACAGACGGGTATATTGTCGTTTGGAGATTGCGCCCCTTCAGTTGTTCTAATTTTGAGTACTGGGGTACCAGTCAAGCTTTACTAGATGGCATATACAAGCTATTGCCTTATGGATTTCTCCCAAAGAGTATTGGAAATTTATAAGATTAGAAAGTGTGGTTAATGACGACATAATGACGGAATTTTGTTTTTTAGCCTACCCTACACCATTGCATGCTTACTTTTCGGGTATATTTAAAATTAAGGGGAGGGAAAAGCAAGTAAAACTTTGCGGCCAGCAGACCTATCAGCTCAAAGCCAACAGGCCGACTTAATCAGTCAGTGTTGGCCTACTTTGCGCCGACTGAATTTTGACTTTAAACAGTTATTGAAAAAAAAAGAAAAAAAAAGATTGACCAATATTTAGCAAGAAATTTGAACTTCATTTCTAATATATTATGGGTTAATTATACCAATTGTAAAATGCTCTTTGACATATCCTGATTTTATTTAATGAAATTGTTAGAAGCAATCGGGAGAAGTAAGGTAGATAGGCATGGAATAAGGGTAATTCAAATAGTCTACGAGTTCTATGAGCCATTTGAAGGCAATTAAAGACCCCAAATAAAAGGTTTTCAAAGATTTTACCTGTAAAAAGGTTATCTGATAAGAGAAGGTTATCTTTCAGAAGAAGATTAATAAAAATAATTATTTGATAATTCTAATAGGAAGTCACGGAAGTCAGGGAAAACTTAGGACATCGGAGGATGTCCAGGCTACGAGTTGATCCTCTCCCTTTCACATCCCTAGATGCACCCTCTCTAACCTCTGGTTTCAGTCATCTTTGTATTATTTTCCAAATCCTACACCCCTAATTCTGAATCTTAACCACCATTTTTGAGAAGAAGATAACAGGATACAAAATCAAGTTTTCCACGAAAACTCAGCAGAAGTCAAGTACATTATTCCTTTTTTTAAGTTTTTTTTTTAATAGTATTATATGGGTGATAACAATGACAAATAAGTAAAAATTGTAACTACACAAGTTTTAGTAACTACACAAGGATTCTTTTGGTACTTATTATTCATTTTCCGATGATAAACTTCCATTCAATTTTCTCTTTTTTGCTTGTTCTTGGAGGTTATAATCTTTTCTATAACACATCAAGATTTATAAAAAGATTTTTTTTTTTTGCAACAAGATTTTAATACAAGCTCGAAGAAAACCCCTAACTGATCGTCATAGTTTCTAAATAAAACCCCTGTAATAACTGAGATGCTTTTTGTAATTCAAGTTCAGTTCCAAGATTAAGTTAGTTCAGGTTCAAATGAATGTTTTGTCCAAAAAAAGGTTGATCTTATTACTTTTTTTTGCAAATTTAGGGATAATAGAGGTGTATACTGAAAATATCTGAAAATGAAATTTCTTATTTTTTTCGGGATATTCTTGATCTAAGGCAATCTTCCACTTTAATCTAGGAATGTGGTTTTTAAAAACAAAACTAGGAGTAAATTGATTTTCCTGTTTGAAAAGAATGAGACATCGAGATTAAACAAATTATCTAAATTTGTAAGTGAACCGTCCTCGTTGCTAACAACTAAAAATAATAAAAAGAATGGTTCTTTCAACTTATGGTAGTGGGCAATTCTAACATTTTGTCTCTTGTCTGATAATTATCATCTCTGTCTCCTTTGCATGGGTAGCAATGACGCGTCTCCCTTTTCAAAAATTAAGGATAGTGATTTAAAGCTTACAGAATAAGCAATAGTGACTTTTTAAACAGTAATTTTCAAGGAGTATCCAGAATATTTCTTCCACTACTCCCGGATATCCTCAAAAGGAATTTCAGTTTCCAAAGTCTCTCCGTATATTAAAACTCGTGAAATTTGACACTAAATACAAATCGCTAATTTTCGCTAACGTTACTTTCTGGGGAGATTTGGGAGATTTCTTCAGTAGAAATGTGAAGAAACCCCAACAAAATCGAGGATAGGGGAAGCATTGACCCAGGCTAAATAGTATGTCAGCTTTAATGACAGCTTCTCAGTTATGGTACAGACCGATCAAAAATTGAATAATATCTCAAATAAAAACCTGATTCATTACTAAAACAAGTGGGAGGCAAAATTGTACCCTTTGCCCCACCTTCACACCTCCTTTCATGAAAGAACTCCTCCATATAAGGCCAAATATCAAGTGATTATCTTAGCGGTAACCGGTTCGATATATCACCAAGGGAGGAGGGGCTTTAGCCCCCCCCCAAATCCTGATATTTTCTAATAATACCGCTAGTGCTTCAATGCAATTCGCCAATTCCTATATTCTTCTAGAGTTTGCATTCGTTTCGTATTTCAGTTACCAACAGTCATGCTTTTCCGTCTGTTTTTTTTTTCAAGTTCCATTCTAAGATTCTAGCAAAATTACAATTAGTGAGTACCAGTGGCATTCATATTTCAAAAGTCAGTTCACCGAACCTGACGTTAACATTCTCAAGAAATTTGAAACGGATTTGAATAATCGCTTACGTACTCCTGTACCGGGTACCTTTGTAGTAAGTTCTAATGCATTACGTGATGTTATACGAAAGCTTAACAAAAGACAGTCCATGGGCTATGATGGCATATGCGCCCTTCATTTACAAAATGGGTCTGATAAGCTTATGTGTCATCTTTCTTTGTTGTACCAAATGATTTTTTGCTGCGGTATAGTTCCAGATTCTTTTTGCGTTGGTCTTATTTCACCGATTCTAAAAAAAATGGAAGGATCCGTTTGAATGCTCATCGTATCGACCTATAACTGTTTCAAGCGTTTTTGCGAAGGTGTTTGAATTACTTATAATTAAAAACCTACGTTCTATCTGTTACATGCCTCCTCACCAGTTTGGCTTCCAGCCTAAGCTTGGTTGCTTCCATGCTCTAAAATGTCTGTGCAACGTGTTGATCGATGCAGATAAATCCGGTGGTACTCTAGCGCTTGGAACATACGATGTTAGTAAAGCATTTGATTCGTTGTTGCATCCCCAAGCAATGAATGAGCTTTTGAACCAGGGTGTATCGCTAGACTTAGTTAGACCTCTTTTGTACATGTACCGCCAAATGAAAGCAAAAATACGTATACCTGGAAGCAATTTGCTGACTGACGATATACGAATTCATATTGGGGTTAAGCAGGGTGCGGTTACTTCTCCCACGGTTTATAATAATGCAACGCTTCCAGCTCAGTGCCAACTTTCTTCGTGCTGTATATATAAAGGTACTGATTTGTCGATATTATGTTATGCAGACGACGTTTTTAATATTAGTAGGACTATCAGTGGGCTAGAAAAATGTTTTTTGGAGATATGTAAAAACTACAGTGATTTTGGACTTTCCCTAAATGCTGAAAAATGTGATGTTTTGATTTTTAATGAAATAGATACGACTAGATCAGATAATATATCTATAGATCTGAATGGTACAGAAGTAAAGCTTTGTGTTAAGTTGAAATATCTTGGCCTTCCTATTGGAAAAAATCTGAAGAAAACTAGGGTATTGATGATAGAAAGTATGGAAACGAAAATCCGTCGTGCATATGGTACAATTGTTAGTTCTCAGTTTCATTTGAATAGAGCCCATCTTGCGAGAATTTACAATAGTGTCGTCCTGCCACATATTCTGTATTTAGTACCATTTTACCCTATACTTAGTGAATCTGACCTTCTTAGGATGAAACGCGTTTTCTTCAAATTTGCTAAGTTTCTGTTGCGAGTTCCTCCGTGGACCCGTAACTCCTATTTGATGAAAAAATATAGCTTGTCTTACCCGTGTGCTAAGTTAGCTGAGCTGAATGTACACATGTGCAATAAGCAAACCGGCCATGAATGGCAAAATGTTGTTTTTTGACATGGAATTATTTTTGTTTGTATTTTAGAATGTAATTATGATATGTTGTTTCTTTCTTCTTTTTTTTTCCTTTTTTTTCAATGTACTCCATCACTTCATTATTTTGTATGATGGGTTATAAATAAATACATACATACATACATACATTATTTGTATTTAACTTCGACTATTATACATATAAATAAATTGAATGATGTTATACTTACGGGGTCGGCAAGAATGACTACTTGAACGGTTGCTTTTCCAGGAGTATCTAAACTAACAAGCCTTGTTAGCACTGTATTTCCAGTTTCATCCATTTTAGCTTGGATAGCAGGCAAATCTTTGGCGGGACAAGAGAAAGCAATTCTTCCAAAAGCTTTAGCGTGATCTACCGGCCCTTCAAAAGAAAATAACGTCATTTTTCATAGAGACAATACTAAACTGGATGGGCGTACCCAAAGAACATGAGGAGCTAATATGAGCCAAAACTTTTGCGTTCTGACCCTTCTTTAATAGAAACCACGGTAAAATTTCTGTTGGTTCATATCATACTAAAAAAAGAAAAAAAAATTATTGTATCATATTTCATAACATAGTAATTTACTACCCTTTAAATACCCTTTGATATTTTATAAGAAGTTTATGCAATATATTTATATAAGCTTAATAAATATCATATTCATTAAAGCAACATTATTACTTTAATATTATTATTACTGTAATATAAAAAAAAAACTTAATAAAATATTACTACTACCAAATCGCTGCAGCACCAAGCCGCCTGAGGCCTACACAGCAAAACACCCTCCTCCTCCTCTATTCCAATCTATTCAAAGCCTCCCTTTTTACACCCTCCCAGGAAGTTCCTGTTTCCCACAAATCTTTCCTTACGACATCCTCCCACCCCAACCATGGAAGACCTGCTTTTTGTTCGGCCCTCAAAGATTGGCCAACAAGGACAATCGTAGGCAATCTGTCATCCTTCATCCGCAGAACATGCCTTCTCTACCTTCCTCTCACTATAACCCTGCAAAACGGGATTGAACCAAATTTTTCGCACAGCCTTCTATGTGAGATACGGTCAGTCAGTTGGGTACCCAAAATAATTCATAGAAAATTTTTCTGGAAAACATCTAGCAAATTTTCCTCCGTTTTCAAGATTGCCCACGCTTCAGAACCATATTTAACCACTGTCATCACTGCAGCTTCCAATATTTTAATCTTGGTTCACTGACTTATCTTCCTTATCTTTCTATCTGATAAAAAACAGCCTGGCCTTGTCTATTCTACTTTTAACATCTTCACTGCACCCACCATCTTTGCTAATAATACTACCTAGGTAAGTGAAACTTCCACTTGATCGATCTTCTCGTTACTCAGCATCACCTTTTCACCATCACTTATTCTTAGCCTTAGCAACTTAGTCTTCTTAACATTCATTTTCATACCTGTTCTTGTATCCTGAACTCGCAAAACCTCTAAAAGTTCGTTCACTTTGCAAAAACTTTCATCAAGGATGCTGATATGATCAGCATAATCTACGGCCAGGTGAGTTATACTTCCCCATTTAATTCCGCGTTCTTCCATTGCCTTTGCTGTCCTTAGCACTACCAAAACGATCTATGTAAATGGGGATAGAACGCAACCCTGCTTAACTCCTGATTTAATACAAGACCCAGCTGCTAACCTCATTTCCTACCTTAGCCGCGACAATTTTACTCTCATGCATAGCACTAATCACTCGAATGTATTTGTCTGGTATCCCATACAAGGATAAGACCTTCGCTAAAGCTCTCATATAAGCTGAATCAAACGCTTTCTCATAATCTACAAAACTGAGGACTAAAGGTGTTTTGTGAATCAGACACATCTCACCTATTAATACAGTAAAAGAGTGAAAATTTGGTCTACACATCCTCTACCCTTCCAACAATCACAGTTTTCTTCTCATAAAACTTTATACACATCATCTCTAAGTCTAAAAAGTATCATCATACTAAGTAATTTGCTATCTTTAGAAATCAGGCTAATAACTCTATAACTAAAACATTCACTCTCATTACCTTTCTTCTCAAGGCGTTTAGTTAAAACTTTCCAAAAGTCACTAGGTACTTCCCCTTCTTCAAAAATGATATTCATATTTTTCAATAATCTATTTCTAACAACATAACCACCATATTTAAGTTACTCATTTACCATAGTATCAGTACATGGGCCATTATTATTTTTTAATCCTTTCGGTACTCTCACTAATTCTTCCTCACAAAATATACCTTTCCTTACATCCAAAGTGTCACAAATTGTTTCATTCTTTTCCTGTACCTCTATCACGGCTAAGCAAATTCTCAATTCCTCTCAAATTCTCATCCTAGAGTTTACCAACATCGTATCTTCCTGGAAGGTGGTTACCCTTCCTAGATTTCAGCTTTAAATTTACCCTAAACACTACTAGATTGTGATTTTTACGGCTAGCATTTAATTATAGCACTCCTATATACCCTAGTATCTTGTATCGGTCCTACCAGTCTTCGGTTTCTGTCTTACCATTATGTAAATATCATGTTAACTAATAGACCATTTTACGACCATATGTTGAATTGGTGATAACTAGGTTATTATACCAAATTCATCTAAGCTACTACTATCTCCGTCAGTCGGTTCTATAGGGGCAGTGCAGGGTTCTACCCTGCATTTTTTAGTCACAGAATGAGCGATTAGCATTCTATCATTAGTACCTTCCCAACCTAAACAAGACCTAGTAGCTTCCTTATTCATAATGATCCCTACTCCCTGGATCATGAAAAAGTTAGGATAGAAGTAGTAGTCAAGTAAAGTAGTAGTAATTAAAGTAGACAAAGAAAGTTTGCAGGACTTTAGGGGCCAAGGACGTAAAACAAACAAAAACAGTAGCAAACAAAGAATAAAAATAAAATTCAAATTTTAAATCACAACAAGGTTAGTTTGGAGAAAGGGGAACATAAAAATTGGCAAGCAAATACGGCACAAACAGAATATTAAAGTTGAGTTGTTTTTGAAACATAAGTTCTTTAGGAAGGCGAAGGATACAGCGATCTAAACAACGGAGATTAATTGGACATTATTAATTGGATCAAAACACTAAAAACAGAGTCAAGCAACAATATAAGCTCAGTTCTTTTTTTCTTCCTTCTATTTTCGTACTTTTTTTAGTTCTTCTTTTTTTCTATTTCAACTAGTCGCAGTTCTTCTTTCAAAATTCGCGTTGTTTTCTGTTTTTCAAAGAATAAAAAACAAAAGAAAAGAAAAAAGATAATGGTGTTTAACAAGGCCAACGAATATACTGGACGAAATAAAACCGATTTTTCGAAAGGACCCCTCTTCTTCAGCGCTATAGGAGAAAGACTGAAGGAATTACGTTCACGTTTTCTTTGACGGAAATATGATTGAGCAAACAGGATAGAAACAAACACGAAAGCAAACAGAGAAAATAAATAAAAGCGAAAACTAGCATAATCTAGAACACAACGTAGAAACCAAACAATGCGGAGAGCCATCAAAATGATAAACAGACAAAATAAAAAATAAGTAGAATTAAAATTGAAAAGCCAAAAATTTTACTTTCAAAATCGAGCAACTCCACCAAGATCTAAGATTAACAACACAATGCTATTCACACAATACTAGATTAGTGGTTGAACTGCTATGAAATTCTTTCATTTATTAGGTAAGTGAACCCAATTAACAAGCTTAAAAAACAATACATCAGATTTGCCGAATTTTAATTATTGCTTCTTTTGCACTAGCCACTTTCGAACCGAGAAAATTTGCTAGAGAAGATTTTCGAGATTCCTTTTATATATTTTTTTTTTTGCTTGAGCTGAGGACGCCTTGTTGTATATACCGGCGAAATTTTTTTTATCACTGTCATCATCCGCAAGCATAAAGTCCCGTATAGCGCTACTTTTTATTCACTTCTTTGCGAGTTTTCTTATTTGGAATACCATTATAAATAATCCAATTTTTTAAATTTCAAAATTTTAAGATTGGTTCGAAAACTTGAAAAAAGTTGATACTAAGTTTCAGCAGACAGCCAAAGTTTCAAAACAGTAAAATTGCGTGCATCACTTACCATCGAAAAATTACCACCATAAACGTACTAATTTATTATACCAAGCTACTCATGCCATGTGTTCTGACGACCTCTTGGCCTTCTCGGCATAACAACTATTCATAATGCAAAGTTCATAATAAGCTATTGAAATTCAGCCCTTATTTTGGAAATTTTACTCCACTAACTACAGACATTTTAACTGGAAAAGGCTGTATTTTTCCGAACTTAATTGCCGTATACTTGTGAGATACAAAGTCCTTGTTTCTTTGAAAAATATTAAAAAACAGGATACAGACAAGAATAAAAATATTCAACAATTGTCGTATAGATTTTTTGTCAGATTTGGTTCGAGCGAATATGATAACTCACGCCGCGTTTCTGTCTGCAATTTTATGGGACACAATGGAAAGTTAATCAACCAATGAAAATGCTAAAAAACTGCTTTGAGACAAAAGCGCGACACAAGGAATCCGAGAAACGGGGATTGAAATTAGATGGTTCATTCAGCATCTTGTCTATGAAGTGCCAAATGGAAACAAGCTTTTTTGCAAAACTTTCCAATAGCTATAAAAAATTTCTCATAAACGACGGGTTTCCTGTAGTAGTTATATAATCTACACATTAGATTTTGACTCTTTTGTACAGAATCACCCTATAAACTAAAAAAGCAAAAACATTTCGTTTTGTCACAAAACCATCATAGTGGTTATTATATAAGATTATTATTATGTAAGAGGATTATTATGTATTAATCATCTTACGCAAGATGAAAAGACTAAGGAACCAGCAAAGGTTTCCTAAGGTCTTTGGAACAGCTGAGGTGTTTGGAAACATGGTTATTGCTTCTTGGGTAATGAACATTGAGTACATTCTTGGGTACACTGGGGTAATGAACCCCAGTTCAGTACCACCTTTTTTGTTAGATGCCTTGCAGTTGTTCCCTGCACAGGCATTGCAATTCTTTTTTAAAATCTCTTCCAGCAATAGCTCTATGGTTACCACCAAAGTCTCGTAAATCTACGAAAATATGTCCGTAGAGCGGATATGTTGTGGAGAAGATCTGATTTACCACCCTAGCCAAGGAGTTTTTTTCCTGGACCAGAACCAGCTTCAGCCCTTATTATTCTATCTGCCACATAACAACTGTACAAAAAAGGATACAAACCTCCAATATCGATTAGACAAAGCTTAGCTTGGTTATCTGCGAAACCAAGTAAGGCCATATTATCTTTCTTCTCATAAATCTTCATCTGCAAGAGTTCATTCCAAAACTTCAAAGATCGGTCCACGTTTGACGACGCTAAAGCTATTTTTACAACAGGATCTGAAAAGATATTAAAAAGTGTATTGAAAAATGTATAAGATATTAAGTCAGTTCGGGTAGAAGGGGGTCTCATCAAAATGGTATTTAGTTATTGACAGAATTGTTTGTCGATCTAATAGTCTGAGCCCTTTCCTAGGAAATATGGAAAATTCATGGAAACTTGAATATTTGGGCCTAAAAACATACTGTTTTCACTGTCAGGATCCCCCACATTCCCAAAAAGGGGTACTTAATTGCCCACAGAGGATTCGATTTACTAAAATACATTAATCACTTTACTAAAACCAAATTCAAGAATTACGTCAACAGTGTAATATAAAAAACAAAAAAATTTTTGTAAGCAGAAGTTTTATCCGAACAGATAAACATACAGCTAAGGTTTATTTGTGACATATGACATTCACAAGCCCAGATGAGATGAATTCGCACTTAACATGAAAAAAAAATCAATAAGTCGAAAAGGATATTAAAATCACATAAATTATAGACATCATTGTTAAAAAAAAGACTATAAAAACGAGCTAAAAAGCTCAAAATCAACATTACAGAGTGATTAGGGCTAAAGAAGATTCACTTATTTAGCGTATCAGCTACACACGAAAAAAAACAACTTTGCAACTGTCTTGGCTTTACTCCAATTAGCGATGATTCTCAGGTCTTTCATCACTTCCACCAAGTTGATTTTAATTCAAAAGTCTTTCGGAGGAAAGTTTTATTGACGTTAAAATTGGGATTTCTGTGTTGAATCAGAGCAAGAAAGGTGATGTAGAAGGGGATTGACTCAGGAAAAGTGGATTTTTCAAAGGGCTATAGAGGGCAGTGTCGACAAAATACAAGGGACAGATAACTAAGAATTGACTTTTGAAAATGACAGATAACTGCCACCCAAAAATGACAAAGAATGTCACTACGAAATTTAACCTTCAATTTCCACGAAGTTTATTAAATATCAACCCAAAAACTGTGACCGTTATGGCTCACTAAAGCAAGCATTCCATTAGGGGAGGTTTCCTACTCCTGACCACATAGCAGACCCAGGCTTATCGTTGGCTGGACATAATTTAGCTTTTGGGATTAGCTTGAATCATACCGGTTAAGTATAATACATCTCTGTCGGGTAATTGTGGCCCAAGTTAGAGGGGTTCCTGATGTCGATACTTTTTATTTATTTAAATATAAAAAAAACTTTTCATTTTCGTTGGAATGAGCCCTCTTGCAATATTCTAGGACCACTGGGTCGATACGATCACCCCTGAAAAAAAAAAAAAAAAAAAAAAAAAAAACACGCACCCGTGTCTTCTGGCAGAAAATACGAATATCCACATTTTTGTAGATAGGAGCTTGAAACTTTTACAGTGGGGTTCTCTGATACGCTGAATTCGATGGTATGATTTTCGTTAAGATTCTATGACTTTTAAAGGGTGTTTTCCCCTATTTTATAAAATAAGGCAAATTTTCTCAGGCTCGTAACTTTTGTTGTGTAAGACTAAACTTGATGCAATTATATATTTAAAATCAGCATTAAAATGCGATTCTTTGATGTAACTATTGGTATCAAAATTCAATTTTTTAGAATTTCGGTTACTATTGAGCCGGGTCGCTCCTTACTACAGTTTGTTACCACGAACTGTTTGATTAAATCATTGAAAAAGAAATTAATAAGGATAAGGTCTAGAACATATTTTAAGCAAATTTTCGTACTAAAGCAATTAACATTGGCAGGCGACAAATCCCAAGGCTTCAAGATGATTAGTATCATTTTTGGGGAATAAGAGGGACACAAAACCATTACCTGAATCTCTTGGTTGAGGCTCCTCTTCAATGAAAAACTTGTATCCGCCGGGGCATTCCAGGTATTTCTTAGAATCGCTAGTCAGAATAGGCCAATCATTCGCTGCTGCTCGCTCGAGGCATTCCTTTGACCTAACAGTTTAAATAGATTAACATTTTTATACTGAGGCGTAATGCATAACGGTAGGGCCGAATGAACAGGAAAAAGAGATCCCAGCCTGTTAAAACAGCGGCTTGGCCTAAAAAATCACTATTCATTGTTTCTTTCAAGTAATAAAAAATTTAGCTCAACACTTGTCCGCCCTTTTTGCGAGGCCTTAAAAAAAGAACGAAAAAAGAGACTGTTCCCATAAATGTGTGTACTTACAGATAAATAGATATATGTATTTATTCAACAGCCAACAATAAAAGTATATACAATATCATATACCGAGGGGCGTAATGAGTTTGGGGGGGGGATGTAAAGAATGTGCCTGCAAAATCGTCCAGTGTGTCGACAAATTCTGACACAGAGTCTAAATTAAACGATAACATGAGCTAAATTCCAAGGTGTCGGCGCTGCAATGTCACCCCTTAATACGAGATTTAATTTTATTAAATATAAAAAATCACAGACAGCAAAATCAGTACAAAGAGTAGACGGCCCATTACAACAGGGTTTCTACTAGTCAGAAACTGCTTCACAAAGAGCTCTAAGAACAAAAAACAATGCCTGGTCTAACAACCGGCCATCACTCCACAACCATGAACGTTTCCCGAATTTGGTCACTGGGTCAACCTCAACTCGATAATCTGAGTCAATTTGCCTAGTCAGTGATTGTAATTCCACCGGTGTGGAAGAAGACAAGCAATATTGATTTTTGCTTTTGTCTTGGACGTACGCGCTTTTTCATTCTGAAGATCATAGATAGACAGGTAGTGATCATAGATAGATCACTATAAGACAGGTAACCCACCACAATAATGTTTTTGATGGTCAAAAACTACTTCAATGCAACCCTTGTGAGTAAATTGTCTTTTCAGTTCTTCAATATGACACCCTTGGTTTACAGTAAAGGATCTAAAGCCGAACTGGCCAGACATGAAACAAAAAAAAATGATCTGAAGATTACTCTGCTAAGGCTGGATCGCAAAAACCCGAAAAGCTCAACTTTTGGTGGAGGTGGTGTTGCTATGTACCTTAGAAATAGCATCCCTTTTTTGGCACTTCCGATTCCTAGCGATAAGGAGGGTGAAAGTAAACCTACCCAACACATCGTTTGTTATTGGTACAGTCTATACCCCACAAAGGATGAAAATCACCGATCATCGGGAAGACTGCTTGGAATTTGTTAAGCAAAAGTCCCCTAAATCAGGTATAATAATCCAAGGAGACTTCGACATTCATCATAGCCACTGGCTGAAAAGACGTAGGACTGATGCAGAAGGCGTAGCTGTGCTAGACCTGAGTCTTGCTTATGGCCTAGAACAGCTTGTTGAATTTGACACTCATATTTGCCCTCATGGATCACCCTCTTTTCTTAACTGATCATACAGATTCCTTTAGTGTTGAAAGCTATCCTTTTGCCAGCGACCATGTGGCAGTTATAGCTAGTGGAAATCTCAAAATACCTCCACCTGTAAAGCACGAGCGGATCATCAGGCAGTATCACCGCAAAGACTGGGATGGTCTACAAAACTTCTTATCGGCAAAGCCATGGAGTAAATTTCTAAAAGAAGCCCCAGATAAAGCAGCGGAACTTTACAAAAAAGCAATTTCGGAATCCATTGAGCAATAATTTGCCCCATCAAAAACAGTAAAAGTCTCATCTAGAGACAAGCCTTGGTTCAATGCTGGTTGTAAAAAGGCAACCAAGACCAGAAAAAAGGCTCACAAGAAATGGCAGTCGACTCAATCTGACAAGGACCTGGCAGCTTTTTTTAGCACTCGAAACGAGTCAGTTAAAGCTGCACGTCAAGTTAAACCCGAGAACAAACTCAAGTTTTTGGACAAACTGAAAAATGTCCCTGCAAAGCGGTGGTGGAGGGTCGTCAGAGAAGCTCTACCGTCATCTAAATAAACATCAATTCTCTCGCTTCATGTTGAACAGACGATGATCTAGTCAGGCCAGGAAAAAGTAGATGCTCTTACACAAGCCTTTTCAAAGGTCTCCCAACTGGATGAAGATGGAATCTCCCCTCCACCCTTTCTGCCACGAACCGATACTTTCACCAGCGTTAACATAATTATTAGTAAGGTGTTCAGAACGCTAAGCCAGCTGGATGTCATCAAAGCTTCAGTATCTGACACGATTCCCAATCTCATCCTTAAAAGATGTGCCCCTGAACTTGCTGGTCCTCTCACCTCCCTGTATAAAAAATGCTTTGCAGCAGGATCATTCCCAAAAGCCTGGAAAACTGCTTATGTGGCCCCTGTTCCAAAGGCAGAGTTCGACCTTACCATTGTAGGATTGTATCGTCCAATAAGTATGCTGCCCTGCGTAAAAAAAGTTTATGAAAGCGTCATTACTAAGAATATTTACCAATACCTTGAGTCACATACGTTGTTGGCAGACATGCAATACGGTTTTCACAGAAAACAGTAGACTGCCTGATTGCACAGTACCAAGAGTGGGTTGAGCTCCTATCTCAGGGGCACGATATTCGCTTTCTCTCCTTTGACATCGCAAAAGCATTTGATCGTGTATGGCACAAGGGACTTCTTTGTAAGCTGAAAGCCTATGGAATTGATGGTCGACTATTTGAGGTGCTTGCTGATTTTCTTCGTCAACGATCATTGCAAGTTGTCCTCGATGGCTTTATATCAAAAGAACACCCAGTCTCATCAGGAGTACTCCAAGGAAGTATTCTAGGGCTAACTCTTTTCTTGGTGTTCATAAACGACCAAGGGAAAAACCTTGTGAAGAAACCTTACCAATTCGCTAATGACAAGACAACAAAAACATCAATTGCAAAAGACGAAGATCTCAGAGAACCCCATAAGGAGCTTCAGTCTGACCTGGAGAGAATACGATACGGGCAGATGTATCGCTTGTAAGTTTTAACGCATCGAAAACGGAAGAGCTACTAATTTCTAAGGCGCGTAATATGAGGGCTCATCCTGATTTTGTCTTCAAAGGAGAGGCAATAGCGCGAGTTGATACACTGCGCCTACTTGGAGGTAATTTCTCTCTGGATCTCTCACGGACTGCGCATCTCAGTAAAATTAGATCCTCTTGCTCCAAGAAACTAGGAGTTATCCTAAGATGCAAAAGTCTTCTCCCTGACGAGTCTATTCTGCCACTTCACCTTTCATGCATCAGACCTGTCTTGGAATATGCATGTCCTCTCTTCGCTGATGCCCCTAAAAGCCACATCGCTCAACTCCAACGAATTCAAAATAGAGCAGTTCGTGCAAAACAAAAAAGCTAAAACCCCACAGTTGATCCAGGAACGTCTCGAAGTGGCGTCCATGTCAGTTTTCTACAAGTACATGTATAACCCCCATCACAGGAGCTATCGAAGCGCGTTCCTGATAGAACAAAGCCCTTGCGATCAACTCACCGAAGTACAGCTCGTCAAGACTACCTTGATTAGGGTACTCCTCGCAAACAATATCTGAAAACGAGTTTCGCCCGGCGATCAGTACCCACATGGAACTGGATCAGTACCCACATGGAATAGATTGCCGGCAGAGGTATTCCCGGAAAATCCTTCCCTTGACGCGTTAAAGAAAAGGCATAACAAATACCTCAGTGCTGGAAAATGAGGTAATTACCAGTACTAGCGGCAAATCATCATCTATGATGGAGCATGAACCCTATAAAAAAGAAGAAGAAGACAAACGGGTCTATGGCCAGTAAAGGAGAACGAAGAGATACAACAAAAATCCAACGGATATTTTGCCCGTATAAAACAAGGCGTCTTCAGCGCAGAAAAAACAACAACAAAAAAATGGTTTTTCAAACAAGCACGCAATCACTCATAAATGAGAGGATAAAATACTCTTGACCTTTCGTCAGCACACATCACAACCCAAATTTTAAAATATTTGGTGAGTAATCAAACACCAAGGGCGCCACAAACGTCTTTTCTCTTCATACTTTCCATTCCTTCAAGAACCGCTTATGTACTCATACACCCGTGCTCTACATAAAGGCTCAATTAAAATTTTCAATGGTCCCACTATAAAATTGATGCTGAATCTTGCTCAGTTTTCACACTAAGCTTTCCCATTGAACGTAATTGCACGCCTTCACTCATGCACTCGATGCTAAAATACTCCTGACAGCAAAAACAGCTGAGGCCGGATCCGCAACGTGGAAAGAGAAGGGGGGAGGGCATTTTTATAGTTGTAAACTATGGTCAATCTTGTTTCTTTTTGCGTTTGAAAACGTTTCAACCCAAGCAAGAAATTATGTTCAGAAAAGTAAATTTGCTTTAATCAAAGGGATATTTAGAAAATTCTTATCTACGAGGAAACGAGTAGATTTACATAATAAAACATTTGAGATGGCAGGCATAACTGGGTCAATATTCATTTTAAATTTTACTTTGTTTTTCTTTTACTTGCAATTCCGTATTTATGACATGTTTATACCACCTATCCTCTCCATTCTCCACTGGCATTTAGTACGTTTCTCATATTGGGGTTAACCACAAAACACAGTATATGGAAGTATAGGGATTTGGTGTGGACATAATACCGTTTTCCCAGGGCCATTTTTAACAGACTGAGAGACCTTTCCACAAATGAGACTAAACGTGCCATAAGGATCAAAGGAAAAATGCCAGGGAATACGTCACGGTAATAGCTTGCATATCGTGTGTATGAAAATTTCGATAAAATATAAGGGTTTTCAAGCCATATTGAGCACTTCAATACGCCACTCCCTCTCAAAAATACATATTACATTCATATTACACGTTGACATGTTTGGTATTTTTGTTTAAATGTGAGATAAATTGCGTTCTTTTCTGTCATGTTCCGGATGATTCGTCCACTTTTTCTAGATTAGCGCTAAAATATACACTTACGGTAATTTTCAGTATTTCTCGTTTATTAGTCAACTGTTGTCAACATACTGTGATAAGTCTGTACTATTTTGTCTGGTTTGATTCCATTTCTGTGCCAAAAAAGTATTCAAGAATTCGATTTGTCACCAACGCATAAGAGCAGAAAAACAATGCGATAAGGGCTGTGCAAGTCTGTCGTTTTAAGACTTGAAGCCATTTCATGGACCTTTGCCTGCATTTTTCACCGAGTGGATTGTTTTTCTATTTAGTTTATTCTTATTTATAATTCATTAATCCACTGTTCTTGCTTTTTATAGTGTATTCTCAATAAACCATTATAATAATTATTTGCGATGGTGTGCCACACAACAATCAAGATATGCAAATTGTATGCGAAAGAAATAATACCACTTCCTAAGAACTACAGGATAATTTATTTTTAATTCCTTGTTTCAACAAATTTAAAGCAAACATCAACAACAAGAAATTTAAAAATATTTAAAATTTCAGTAGCATCGAGTAGCATCGAGAAAAAACAAACTAGTATTATATATTCGTAATACAAACTCGTTTTTTCAAAACTGAGAATGTTGTTTCCAGTAAAGCGTAAAAAAAAAGACAAAAAAGTTCACGGGTGGAGCGCATGTATTTCAAATGGACTTCACACATATTTGACCGTAAAAAGATAATGCCTCTTACAAGGAGACAAGTGTCATTCCTTGCGATTTTATCAAGCAGAAATTTCAAACTCACGACCTTGAAAAATTCTGGAACTTTAAATCGCCGAAATTCACACTTCTTTGCCACAACCGAATATCCTTCAGAGTAAATAAAACACATTAACACATATAGCACTTCAATCTCCATTTCATGACTCATGGCGCTTCAGCCAGGAAGTGCAATGGGGGGTTGGGGGCCAGTCATCCTCTGCCTTCACACACCCTTCCTGTTTACCTTCCCCAGATTTCTACAGGTACCCATTTAGAATTGGGTCGACTCTAACTGAGCTTACAGAGCCACGGCACTGACCCCCGTTCAAAACAAATAACCAGCGACACAAGAATTTTAACTCCTATCCTCTCAGATAAAGAATTTCGAGTCAAGCGCGCTAACCATTCAGCTAGGACAGTTCTTAATAAAACATATTAGTAAAACATATTAATAAACATATAAACATATTATATAATAAAACATATAATATATAATATAATATATATAATATATATAATATAATATATATAATATATATATAATATAATATATATAATATACATATAATATATAATATAATATATAATATATATATGTTATATATAATATAACATATAATATAATATATATAATATAATAAAACATATAATATAAAACATATTAATAAAACATATATCATAGGTAGAAATAAGTAAAAATCCCTAAATGATAGATATAGTGAATGATTCAAGCCTAAAGTATAATTTGATTTGTTACAACTGTTGTTTTACGCCTGTTACATTAGTTCATTTAGTTATTATTAAGAAGACTGTATTTCAAATTATATTGGTACTGGTTGGTCACAATTTTGGTTGTTGTTTTTTGTGGGTGCAGTTACTTGATCACCATTCCCAGTTATCTAAACTATATCTGTTATTAAACATGTAAATGGAGAAGCATTTTTTTTTACGAATCTGCATTTTTATGCGAAGTCACAAAGTTGTGAGCAGAGAAACTGTTTTTTGAGTTATCTGCCCGAATCCCATACAAAAATCTACGAATTTCTCAGAAGGTTTGGATGGTGCCCATTGACAGGGAAGGGATAACAAAACAAAAAAATGATAGTTACCTTATGATAATTCCAATGAAGTCATTACCCATTTTACCAACCAGTACTGGTTGGTCACAATTTTGGTTGTTGTTTTTTGTGGGTGCAGTTACTTGATCACCATTCCCCAGTTATCTAAACTATATCTGTTATTAAACATGTAAATGGAGAAGCATTTGTTTTACAATTTGTGACAAATTAAACCCAATGAATTAAAAATTATTTAAAAAGCAAAATATTGAAACCCACTCTATGGCATATGACATAAGAATCTGCATTTTTATGCTAAGTCACATAGTTGTGAGCAGAGAAACTGTTTTTTGAGTTATCCGCCCGAATCCCATACAAAAATCTACGAATTTCTCAGAAGGTTTGGATGGTGCCCATTGACAGGGAAGGGATAACAAAACAAAAAAAAATGATAGTTACCTTATGGTAATTCCAATGAAGTCATTACCCATTTTATAAGTAGATATGCCATAATTGTAGGTCAGCTCCATGACAAAGTGATCATCTTCTGGTCCAAAGCCTACCATTGTTTTGCTCCACTTGCCATCATAAGGTCTTAAAAAAAGAAACCACATGAGCAGTATAAACACTACCATGTTAAGGAGCAGAAGCCGAGACTCAAAATAGTTAATTCTGACCCAAGTTAGACTGGATTGAGATTACGAAAAATATCCTAATACTAGCCTGTCGGAAAAAAATACAATGAAAAAAGAAGAAGAAAAAATCAGTATATACTCTATTGTCAGGACTTGCGAAAAATACTTCACCTTCTTCCCCCCAAACAAATAATTCTGTCTCCTTACCCCTCCCTAATTTTTTTTTCTGGAAGATTCAATAGGATATAATTACCAATATGGTGCCTGTTGTGTGGTAGTCATTGCTAAGTAGGCCAAAAATGTGTCACTTAGTTGTTAACCAAAAGGAATAATTGCAGTGTGGCACATCTTATTAAATGCTTAACAATGTATTGAAATAGAACTATTGACAATCTAAATAATTTGTGACTAATAAAAGACTGTGTTTATAAACATCTACCTTCAATGCTAAATTCAGTTGTCCAAATAATTAACCTTTATTTTACAAGAATACAAAATCTTTCATTGTTCAAGTGCATGGAAAAACGTTACTGTACTTGGATATGAGATTGAAGACCTTACTTGCTTCCCTCCAAAAACTATGAGACAGCTATGAAAACATTTCGATTTCATTCAATAAACGACTAATAGAATATTTTATCAGAAACCTTATTATGTGAACGAATATCAAAATTTTTGAAACAGAACATTTTGACTAAAATGCAAATGTGTAATTGCGTTCAATACTAATTTGGTTACAGGTAATTTCTCATCATCTACGAAGAAGACAATGATCTTTCATTCTTATGTTGCACAGAGAACAGAGGCTAATACATTGAAGGCCTATGTCCTCCCCCACTAAATATGAGAAAACCCTAATTATATGAATAAATATCAAAATGTTTTGAAATAACGAATCTTAGCTTTTCCAGAGGGCTAATTTCAGCATTGTTTTTGAACTTTCATCAAGATATTTCCTTGGTTTCCACAAGGGCTAATCAGAATAATTTATGCTAATTTCAAGAACCATAACCTCATCTTTTTAGGTAGTGTGCAAAACATAACATGCTGAGTTGATTTTATCAATCTGAGTTGATTTTAGTTTCAGCCTGGATTTTCAGGAAGGAGTCCTAGAAATAAGCAAAGAAAGGGGGAACGGGGTCTAAAGCTGTAAACTGGGGCATAGGTTTTATGTCATAGTTTTAATAGGTAAAATTTTTACTTACCCATTACAGGAAGCCTTGCAACCTTCTTCAAATTCTTCATGGCGTAGCACCTAAATTCAAAACAAGACTAAGATGAATATTTGCAGGTTTTTTTTGTGTTGTTTTATTTTTTAATGAAAATCAAATTTTTAAGTTTTTCGTACATGGATGTTGTGGGATTTAATGGCTAAACACATCTAAAACTGAATAATTTGGCTTGTTTTTGGTGCAAACACATGTAAATGTCTTAAGTAGTCTCAAACAGTTATTAAAATATTTGACCCAGCCTCAAAAAAATCTTCAATACCTCCTTCGTGTCAATTACAGACAGTTTGGGGTAAGAAATTGTTACCAAAACACAACCCTTATCAGTAGAAACTAAAACAACAAAGAAATGGAATTTGACTAAAATATATACATAAAAAGAATGCATGCAATTTTAGACACAAGTGGAAACAACCCCACAAATAGATGAAAATTACACCATGAAATTTTATTGAACCATAAAAAAAAGAGTTGCGAGCTTCTATCTGAAAACGAATGACACCTTTTCCATTAAGGATATTCACGGATTGTGTTTGTTTGTTTTTTCAATGGGTATTTGTATCAAACAGTTGGTTATAGAATTTTAGAAGATGGCAAATCCGACCATACTTCAAAGTTTTACCACCCTTTTGAATAATAAAAAGATTACGCACACTAAACTACAGATGTCCACCACTTTGTGCTACAAAATGATGAGAAAGCCAAACTGTATAGAAGTACAGAAAAAATATCTAAATGGATTCCCAGTTTACGAGGTCATACTAGAGCAAAATGACTCATTTTCATTAAAAATATCAGCAGTAGGCAACATTAAAACTAAAATATTTGTTGCATAAATCTAATACTTGTACTTTAGCATAACTGAGCACCAGCTACTATGGGAACTTCATTGGGTCTTTTTGTTCAGGAGGACACCAGTTTTCAAAGAAAGCACTTTATATATATACAGTCTCCCTTCATTTGGAGTAAGTATATGACCTAAATGGTTTTTATACAGTTTTTTTCCTACTAGCAAATATATAAATAATGACCAACTACATATGTTTAATCAGTTACAATCATTGCAGTTAACATTTTGGAATTGTCATCAAGTGGTTGGTAGTTTTGATCTTCTAAGCACATTCCTTCTTAGTAATCGAATTGGCATTCTAGGACTATCTGAGACATTTATCAGTGACAGTAATAGTTATTTAATAGGCATATCTGGGTATAGAGTAGATATTAAAAATAGGACTTTGAGCCCTGAGGATCCAGGTTCAAGTCCTATTGTCGCTGGTTATTTGGTTTGGGATGGGGGGGGGGGGGGTTAATGGTGTGATTCTGTAAGCTCAGCCAGAGTCGCCTAAGCTCTAAATGGGCACCTAAATGAGTGAACACAAGAAGCGTCGGGTGATTTGCCCCCAACCCCGCATTGCACTCCTGGCCAAAGGCATCAAATCAGGAGATTGGTACCTATGCAACATAGACCATTGGTCAGCATGTGAAGAATTTTTTTTTTTGAAAAGTAAACTTGCCTTGTTTATTAATCAGGATCTGCATGTTTGTGAAATCACTGACTTGAATGATTTGTATCAAAAAATGGAGTTTTAATTCTTCATTGTTGAAATTACATTTGGTAAACAGAAGTGCTGCTATGTCTATTTTATCAGCTTCTGGGATCAAGCACTTTGAGTTTTATTTGTAACTTGAATCATTTTACACAATGGCTGAATTTCCAGAGCCAGAAAACAGTATTTACGCAAGATTTCATCATATATTAGGACTGGTGAATTTGAAACCTGAGAAACTTCAAGGATATTATTATCATTTAACATGAGACAGGTAGAACACATGTTATGCTTTTGCCAAAACTGCAGAATAGTTGATTTTGCTAGAGTAATGAGGAGAGAAAACTTGGATGAAAGATTTCAAAGTGTGAGTGAGTCTTGTAACTTTGAGCAGGCCAGCTCTAGAGTGGATACTCCCAAAGACCTTCCTGAGGTACAATTTAACCTCTGGTTCCATTCTGAAAAGTTTCATTAACAAAAGTCAACTACTTTTCCATATAGAAAAAAGATTTTCATGTACAATTTTAACGAACTTTCTAGTCATTTCTTCTCAATACTATTTTTATCACAAATTGAGGTCCCATTTGCATCTCTAAATGGGAATAATTTGAATTAACTAGAGTGAATGATTACATAATATGACATTACTGCATTTAGGATACAAGGATGACGATTTTGTACAAGGAGAGACCCAAAAAATAACTGGACTTTGTTTCAAAAAAAGAAAATATAGTTTCTAATCAAATTTGTCCATGCCTTTAGCTTCCTCTAAAGTGCCAAAGAAGGTACAATAAGATTGGCAACTAGAGAATACTAATGAGCAGTATATGCATAAATACAGCATATGTTCAATAAATATATATTCGTCCAAAAGATATTATTTTTTTATTGCTTTGCTAGTTAAAAGAAAATATGTCACTTGACATGCCTTTTATTTCTGATCCCAAATATGTTCCCCAAGCCCCATCCCCAGTGGCTGGCATGGGTTTTACACGCAGTGAGTAGTACATTTAGAATCTGTATCACAGTAAAAGCATGTAAATTGATATATTTATCTTTCAGCTAGTAAAGTAATTGAAAAGTCATTGTATACCACTTTAGAGTAAGCTTAAGACATTGACAAATTTGATTAGAAACTATACATTCCTTTTTGGATTTGTTTTACTCAGTACCCTTAAAAGAGTTTAAGGATTTTGTCTCTTTGTGCATTCTGGTGTATTTGCTTAGTTTTTTGTAGTTTTTTGTAATGTGCTCAGCCTAAGGAGTTTTTTTAGTTAATTGTAGTACAAATCAATACCCAAAGGTTCAGTCCATGTATTGTATATTGTCTTTTCTGTATTGTTGCTTATTGTTCTGTTTACTGTTAATCTGTAACAAGAAAAGTCTTTGGCCTACTCCATTTTGGTTTAAAATAAATAAATATCCTTCTATAGCTCATTTTCTATATTTTCTATCAGAGTTTGATTAAATGTTCAAGAAATTATTGACCCAGAAGTAATTATGGCAATTTTAGTAAAAGCACCTTTTTTTAAGAACTAAACACAGAAGAGCAATACAATTTGATTTTGCCCTCCATTATCCTAGGTTATATACTAAGTTTATTGTTTTGGCTAATTTGAATTATTGTTGTACTTATTACCATTACAATTACACCCATGCCTCTTAAATTGTAGCCAAATACAGTCTAAGTTATCTATAATAATATATCTGACACATCTAACAATAACGATAAGTTATCTGACACATGGTGTGTCAGCCAACTGAAAAAATAAAATCAGCAAACTTTTACATGCCATCTGGGGTTATATCTTCCAGTTTGTTCTCAAGTTTTACACAACATAAACTTGAATGTTGGCAGTATAATACATAAGTACCCTTTAATCTATTATGCATTCAATTACTATGTATTTAAGATTAATATATTGAAGGTCTCAAGCAGTATTTTCATCTAAATTTATAGCTTGATAATGAGAATATCTCCAAATTTATCACGGAATTCCCTCCTGCCTCTCTGAATAGGTACCATGCTTTCCCCTTTTCATTTTAGAATATTTTTTCAATCTAACTCTCTTATATTTATGGACTTTTGAAAATTAAACAGAATAACAAAAGAAAACAAAATTTTAACTCATGGTCCAGCTGTCTAAATTAACCCTCTTTGCATTGATGCTTAGAATCATAGTAATGTAAATTCTTTATCAGGAGTGTGATTTTTGATGTGCAGTAAATAATTGAGACAAAAACTTAGGAAAGTAGTGAAAATTATGTCAAGTTTGGTAAAAGCAATAATTACTAGGGGTGGATTGTCACTAGTGATAAATCACTAGTGGTGGCAACCCTGAGCAAAAGGGAATTTTGGAGAACCAATTATTTTAGAAGAAAGATTTTGGTAGATCCCTAAAATTTCTGGAATACTGGAAGTATTGGTAATTTCAGACAAAATCACCCAACAAATTCTACTTGGCCATGAAAACTGCCAAGTAGCTTTGTTACTACAATACCCCACTTTTTGCTTGGCAGAGCACAAATTGTATTTTGACAGCTTCTCTTTGATCAAAAATTATTTTTTATGTAAAAATGGTATTTTCAGACAAAATCTACCAACAAATTTGAAAACTGCCAAGTAGCATTGCTACTTTGCTACACCACTTTTTGCACACCACTTAAGCACCTTATCAAATGCTTTAGCCAAGTCAAGCAAAATCATGTCAACTAGGAAACCATTGTCTACAAGTTCAGTGACATATTCATATGCATCAATAAGGTTGGTCTCAACTGATCTAGCAGAATGGAAACCATGCTGGCATGGGGACAACAGCTTATTTTGAGTCAAATGTTGAATGACTGCAAAGCTGGCCATGCTTTTGACTATTTTTCCCACAGCAAAGGTGACACAGATTGGTCTGTAGTTAACTGCCTGATCTGTGTTACCACATTTGTACACTGGGGTAATATGTTCTAACTTCTATTCTGCAGGTAAATAGTTTAAATCTAGAGACTTCTGGAAAAGCATGGTAAAAGAAAGAGACAGTTCAGCATGTTCTTCTTTGAGAAGATGATAGGAAATGCCATTTGGTCTCACTGATTTATTTGGGTTCAGGTTCTTAAAATGGATTTCAGGGGCAACTCTATTGATAGCAATAGGTGACATTACACTTATGGTGTCACATTTGAGGGGATCTGGGAGTGGAGCACTGTTGATGGGTCTGAAGATACAGGCAAATTGAAAACTAAGGGAATTTGCTATTGCTTGGGGATCATCAATTATAAAGCCATTGTGTGCCAGCTGGGTAACTGAATGTTTTCTAGGCTTTTTATCTGAGGCATAATTCCATTTTTTTTTAGGATTTGACTTGGCTGGTGTAGCTATTGCATCAATGAAGGACCAATTGCATTCTGCTAGGTCCCTTTGGATTAGACTATAATCAACATACAAATGTTTTCTAAATAATAGTCTTTTTGGGTATAGTCTAAACCTACAGCTTATGATAATATGGTCACTTGTAACAAGTGGTGGTAAAGGTGCTACACTCAAGACTGACTCATGGTCATTAACTAGAACAAGATCAAGCAATGAAGGCACTTGGCTATCTAGTTGGGAAATTTACTGCCTGGTACAAATAATGTTTTAGGCATTCAAGGAGAGGCACAACAGTCACTTGTAGAGTGACCACTTAGAATTCATAGGACTACCTTGCCATAACTTGTCAAGTTTGCAAAAGAGTTCAGAATAAATGATTAAATAAAAACATTTTTTTCTGAAAGCAAGGAGCAACATTAAAGCTTGAAACAAACAGAAATTATTTTGTATTTGACAGGGTTACACTTCCTCTCTCCTCAATGCCTCACTCTTTACGCTAAAGTTGATAGAATGGCTCAATTTCTTAAGAACAACTCCTGAACCACAAGAGTTGGTTAATCAGAATAACAAGTTATTTAAAGAACTAAAAAACTTCAGCACAGGTTTGAGGAGGGGGATAACTGTATCATATACAGAATAATTTCTGTTTGTGTTAAGTTTTAATGTTGCTCTTTACTTTCAGTTGAAGAAAACTTGCTTCCACATGGGAAGACAGCCCCAAAAAATTCTAAATGCTTGTAGTTTTGACCCATAAAGAGAAAAGTTTATGAAAGGGGTAGGATGATCCTTTAAAATTCCTTATCACCTAAAAAGTCAAAAGTGATTGGAAGGCAACCAGATCCTCTCTCATACCCTTTTTTCTAACCCACTCTCCCTAGATACAGCCTTGAGGGCAAGATGTTGACCTCCCACTAGAGCTAACACAGTGGGATTAATTTGTCATCATAAATTCAAAATATGGGCTCTATTTTGACAAGCAATTGAAAAAAAAATTCATATTTCATACTTGTCATTTATACAATAAAGATCAAGCAACAAAAATTACATTTTTAGAATCAGAAGATAATCAATATTCTATTAACATGTGAATAAAACTGAAAGGAAGCATTCATCAAAATAGGATGATTGGTATTTCTAAGTCCTTCTAGGTAGAAGGACTTAACCATAAAATTATAACATGGTTATTATAATTTTATAATAACCATATTGATGCATAGCCAATATTCTTTGCTATTCTTTGACACACACAATTCTTCTCAATTCTTATTAGGTAACAAGATGTGAGGGTTTGAGCTTTACCTAATTTTGATCACTTGCATGCTGATTTTCTACCCTATAGGATCAAATATCAGTAGAAAATAATCAGTTATGTCCAATAGTCTGCATTATATAGAAGCCAGAGGGGTGGAGTAAAGGACATTAAAATACTGGTAAAAGGCTGTACTGCTATAGGCCTATAGGGCTTACCAATAAAGTGATTATAGCCTACCACTTGATGCCTTTTTCATGTTCCTTACAAATACAATAATTGCTTCTACTGCAAATTCAAACTTAAGCACTTTTTGAGCTCTTAAAAATGACAAATTTTAAATTAAATTATTAGTTATTGCTTGTTTTCCACAAAACAATATTATATTTTCTTAGTGCCATCTTTTTCCATCATTTTCAGAAAACAATACTATATTTTCTCAGTGCTAAAATTATTTATGATAAGGTTAGTTTAGGTTAAAAAGTGCTTAAATTTGAACTTATTGTAGAAGCAATTATTAATTTGTAAAGAACATAAAAAAGCCATCAAGTGGTATATTCACTTTATTGGTAAGCCAGTTACATGAATTGATATAATTTTGCCAAAATACCTTCCAAGGACATAGGCTACTATAAGCTAATCAGTAGATCCATCCCTGAAGGTTTCATTTTCCACACCTGACAACTATCCAAGATACCAAAAAGCAGTTTATCTAGAATTTTATCTACTCTTATATCTCCTTCAAGAGAGCCACTAGGCTATTCTGCAAACTTACAAGCTAGCCTACCTGCTTCTCTAAATTTCTAATAGCGTATCTTAGTATGCCAGTCTAGCTTAATACTATTAGCCTAAGTAGTATTTTACCTGCATTCCAAGGACATCTTTAAAAAATTTCACTGTTTTTTTCCTGTCTCCTATCTTAAATACAAAATGCAAAGCTCTATTCATTTTTAAGTTCTAAATGCTTTAACAATGTTATGACAGTGTTGCGCAAATAATATTTGGAAATCTGTGAAAAGTGCCAAAAAACCTTTGAAATTCGTGGAAAACCAGTAGCAACTTTTATAGTATTTTCAGAGCTTTATATTCCGTTTACTTCTACCTATTCTTTCCGTCTATTCTTTCCTTCTATTCCGTCTACTATTCCTATTCCGTTTACTATTCCGTTTTACTAAGCCTAGTCTTACTTATTTGATTCTGAATTTTGGAGCAATGAAAACCAGGTATCCTTTGAAAGATTGAACGATCCCCCAACAAACGACCAGTCTTGATTGGCTCCGGAATAAGGCACCAGCATCTGGTAACAAAGACTGAACTTTTGGCTCTCCAAAGTGGTTTTGAACTGTACGTTTTCAGTACACGAATTCACCTCCCTCAGAAGCTCTCTCAAATTGTGCCCCCCCTTTTCAACCTAGGCGGACATGAAGGCACGCAGCTCGGTCTAATTATTTAAAAGGGTTACCCTTAAATACCTGGTGCCAGGAACATAAAAATAAGTAAACAAAAAATATTAAAAAAGTAAGGAGCGACTTGGACTCAATAGAAACCAAAACGCTACAACGCAGAATTTTCATATCAATAGATATGTAAAAAGAATTGACTTTTTGTTCGGATTGTAAACATGTAAGATTCATAAGTTTACTATTACCCATTAAAGGGTTTGAGATTGAAAAGATTTGCCTGATGTTTCAAAAAGGGGGAACATCCTCAAAAAGTCTATGAATGTTAATGAAAATTTCATCATTAGGCTGAGCGTATCAGAAAACCGTAATGAATGGGATGCAAGAAGCCATATTCCAAAATCTGGAACTTTGTGGAATTCGAAATTTTATATTTTAGTGCCAGAACAAAGATCATGGATGCGTGTTTATTTGTTGTTGGTTTTCACAAGTGGCGATCGTATCGAACCAAATGTTGAATATCTGAAGAAGGGTCATTCTAACCGAACTTAAAAATTCTGGTGTCCTTTTTTAACGATCAAAAAGATTGGGGGTTCACCTCTTACGCCCTTTTTTTCCCATAGTCATCTGATCAAAATTTTAAAAATTTGCTGTTTTTTCAGCAGGGTTGAAAAATTCAATAACTATGAGTTTGTGGATAACATGACCCCCAGAGCTCTTGGGGGAAGAGCTGTAAGCTGTGAATTCGGCCCATAGTTGAATTATAGTATTTGCTGTTGACAAATTTTTGTTACAGATATTTTTTCATGGGAGGGGGATTTCCTGACTCGGTGGAGAGAGAGTTTTCATAGAGAGGGAAGTTTCCGGTTCTACACTTTCCAGGGAAAATTTTACGCTTGGGAATTTGCCGGAATTCCTATATGAATTTCTTTTTGTTGTCGTAATTTCTCTTTGCTGACTCAATCTTAAATATGCAGATGTTCCGGGTTAATTGTATAAGGGGAATTTTCAGCAAGGTTGGAATTGTCTGGAGGATTTTTTTAATGAGAAAGGAAATTTCCCGTGGGAAAAGTTCTCCATGGGGTATTTTTTTGCGAGAGTAACTTTCTAAGGGGAGGGGGGGGTGTTAATTTCTGTAAAAAACTCCCGCAAACGGGAGGCTTCCAGCATGATTTGACAAACGGTCGGAATCAAAGTCTTATTCAAATGAAAGTATGCTAAGAAAAATTTTTCAGCCGGAATCGTTCGCAAGAAATTTTTGAGGCGGAATCGTATGCAGAAAACTTCCTGAGGAAATTTTCAGCGAAGATGGAATTATCTCTGAGGAATTTTTTGTTGGGATTATAAGTGGGAAAAACTTTCCATTGAATATTTTTTCGGGGAGGGGGCATTTTTCCACGGAGGGGAGCCAGATTTCTCGGTATTCTCTGAAAAACGATAAGAAATTAAATAAAAAATTGTTTTTTTATCTTAAAATAAAAATGTAAGCTTAAAAAGAAACAGAAATTCCTCCGTATATGAGGGTGGTGGCCCTTTTACAAATACCTTGCACTTTACGCTAAAGTTTGACTTTTGTTCTAACTCTTAAAGAACGATTTTTTTTAGATATAGGTGGTAAAGAGACCGATTGTACTTGAGTGAAGATTGGTGAAAAGAATCTAATTATTTTAAGTGTGGATATACGTAATATTTATTTATATTTTGTTTTTTTCCAACTAACGGGCCATTGACCCCTTTGGGATATTTTTGTTTATAAATGGAAGTATATTGGTGATAAAAGGAATTTGAACTTGAAATATTTTCACTGAGTTAGAATAAGATACTTCTAAGAGTACTTAAAAAACATCAGTACGAAGATCGAGCGGTGGCTTCTCATTTTTTCATTTGGTTTCTGGACATTTTTTTCCCGCATTGAAGATTGCAATAATTACTTTTATTGTTGAGTTTATGAACCAAACACAAGTTCACCTCACTGTGGGTCATTATTACACGGATATAAACATGAATTCACCGCAAATCCTATCCCTTTTCAGTAGGAACGATGCCTGAAAACATCACTTTTTCACTCGACTGGTACCATTGTTGCGATGCTGGTTTTGTGGCAACATTGCATTTGTATGCTATATAAACCTACAGCATTAAGGAGAAGAAAGTATTCAATTTAATAAAACAGCCTAATACTTTAGACTATCCTACTATCTATTTTTTAAGGGTAAGTTAAACCAGTAGGCCTATGCTCATTTTAATTTAATTCTTCAGAAGTGTTTAAGTGCAAAAGATTTCATTATAACCTAAAACATTAGTCTAGGCTAGTTGTTAGCTATTCCTTCCTTTAAGTTAGGGAAAACTACCCAATAGCCTAGTTAGATGGCTTGTCATCCCAACCATTTTTCATCATACCATCTCTCAACTGTTTAATAAATGCAAAATATTTTTATGTATCACCTGAAAATCAGTCTAGTTAATTGACTTCTTGCTATCTCAGAAAGGGTTTAGGTTTGGAAAATGAAACTTTCAGGGATGAATCTACAGACTAAAGTATGTCCTGGGAAGGTATTTTGAAGTAACTACCTCCACTCCTTCTCCCTCTGGAGGGCCTTGACCTTTGATGACCTTTAAAAATATGATTGTTATAAAAGTGAAACATTGCAAAATAGATCTTCTGCTTAATTGAAATACAACAAAATTGTTTTCAGCTTCATAACTTTGCTCAATTCCATTTATAAGGTTTGAAAGATATGCCATTACATTTCCTAAATTAAAAAAAAAAACATTGATATGGCACAAAATTCTACTCAAATAACAGGAATTGCATTTTCGTAATTAAAGGCAAAGAAAAAGCAACTAGCAACTGAAAATTAAGGTAAAATATTGTTTTGTCAAAATCTCAATAGGTATAGACCTGTCATGCAGGCAAATTTCAGGGCCCTCTAGAGGGAGAAGGAGTGGAGGTGGGTACTTTAAAATACCTTTCCAGGACATACTTTAGCATGTAGACCCATACCTGAAAGTTTTATTTCCCTAACCTAAATCCTTTCCATACTGCAAGAAAGTCAATTAACTAGAATTTTACTGATATTAAAGTTAGGCCAAGTTAAATAGAACTTTCAAGAATGTTTCTAGAGTTGGTAAATGTTTAGTTTCATCACAAGCTGTCTTAACTGGAAACTATGCTGCAAAGCAGCACTAGTTTCCAGTTTAGAGCATTTAAAAATGCTAATTGTAGAAGCATATCCATTTTTTAGCTTTCTAAAATCCCCCTTCAACAAACTAACATTCATAAAGTGGGCAGGGTTTTGAAACAGAGGGAAATGTTAGGGCTGTACAATCTGAATGAAATAATATTTTAAAGACTATTTCTAGTCATCACTGGTAATTTTTGTTTAGTATTAAGTTGAAAGATAATTAAAAAACTTGCACATCCATTAATGCTAATTATCTAGTTTCACTTTTGAGTTCAAACTAGCCAGTGACCTGGTGAATCAGAGCAATTACTTAAATATTACATTTATGTTCTGTTGATTTGAAGAAATGCCTTCCAATGCAATGGAGATTATACAGTTTTTCAGGTCAAGATTAAATTTGTTTTAAAAGATTCTCTGGCAATGGGAAGGCCTTGGAGAAACAAATTTGGTTGAATAGGGATTCTTGCAAGTGAATATCAAACAGTTTGCAGTAACAAACCATAGTAAGGAGCAACCTGGCTCAATAGTAACCAAAACTCTAAACAAATGGAATTTAGAAACCAATAGTTACATTAAAAGAATTGCATTTTAATGCTGATTTTAAATATTTAAGTTTCATCAAGATCAGTTATACCCATCAAAAGTTACAAGCCTGAGAAAATTTGCCTCATTTTAGAAAATAGGGGGAAACACCCCCTTAAAGTCATACAATCTTAACAAAATTCACACCATCAGGTTCAGCCTATCAGAGAACCTTATTGTAGAAGTTTCAAGCTCCTATCTACAAAAAGGTGGAATTTTGCATTTTTTGCCAGAAGACAGATCACAGATGTGTGCGTGTTTTTTTTTTTTTTTTTTTTTTTCCAGGGGTGATTGTATTGACCCAGTGATCCTAGCATGTCGCGAGAGGGCTAGCTCTAATGGAAATGAAAAGTTAAATTGCCCTTTTTAAGTGACCAAAAAAATTGGAGGGCACTTAGGCCCCCTCCCATGCTCATTTTTCCCAAAAGTTACCAGATCAGAATTCTGAGATAGCCATTTTATTCACCATAGTAAAAAAATCTAATAACTACGTCTTTAAGGACAACTTACTCCCCCACAGTGCTGATGGGAGGGGCTGCAAGTTACAAACTTTGACCTGTGTTTACATATAGCAATGGTTACTAGGAAGTGCACAGACGTTTTCAGGGGGATTTTTTTGGTTTTTGGGGGAGATTTGAGGGGGGAGTGTGTGGGAGGATATTTCCATGGAGGAACTTTTCATGGGGGAAGAGAATTTCAATGAAGGGGGTGCAGGATTTTCTAGCATTGAAAAAATAAATATGAAAAGTTTTTTCTACTGAAAGTAAGGAGCAGCATTAAAACTTTAAACAAACAAAAATTATTACACATATGAGGGGTTTACCTCCTTGTTATACCTTACTCTTTATGCTAAAGTATTTTTACTAATTTCAACTATTTATATTATGGCCTTTGTGATTCAGAGTGTGATTTAAGTTCTAAAGCTTAAAGTCACTAAAGCTTAAATTGGACATTTAAGCTTTAGTGTAAAGAGCAAGGTATTGACAAGGGTTGAACCCCCTCATATACACAATAAAAACATACAAATATAGAAGTTTGTTATGTAAGTTAATTTGTAAGTTATGTATAATTTTTGCCAATGAAAATGTTTGTAAAAAATTAAAAGTTCTACTTGCCTTTTTATGTAATCAAAAAATTGGAGGGGAACTTGGCCTCCTCCTTCACTCCTTTTTCCTCAAAGTCTTCCAATAATTGCAATTAATTAATATGCAAATTTTGTTTTAATTATTTATGTGCTGAGAGCCAAGATCAAAACATGCATTAATTCAAAAACGTCCAGAAATTAAATAGAAAAAACAAGTTTTTTTAAATGAAAGTAAGGAGCAACATTAAAACTTAAAACAAGCAGAAATTACTCTGTATATGAAAGGGGCTTTTCCTCCTCAATGCCCTGCTCTTTACGCTAAAGTTTCTTACTGTTTTAAAAAGTAGAGTTAAGAGAAAGAGTCAAACTTTAGCACAAAGAGTGGGGTGTTGAGGAGGAAAAGCCCCTTTCATATATGGAGTAATTTCTCTTTGTTTTAACTTTTAATGTTGCTCCTTACTTTCATTTAAAAAAAACTTGTTTTTTTTTTCTATTTAATTACCTATAGAGCAAAGCAAATTAGTCCATGAGCCCCATGGGTGGAAGGGCAGGGTCTATACTCTATATTTATTGAATAATTATATGGCCCAAAGCCTGAAAGAGTAAGCATAAAATAGGTCATAAACATCAACTAACAATTCAACCAGTCAGAATACAGACCTTGCCCCACTGCCTTAAGGGCTCATAGACTAATCTGCTTTGCTCTATAGGTAATGTTCACTTGCAAGAATCACTATTCAACCAAATTTGTTTCACCAAGGGCTTCCCATAGCCAAAGAATCTTTTAAGACAAATTCAATCTCAAACTGATAAACTGTATAATTTCCATTCTGCCAGAACGCATTTCTTCAAATCAACAGAACGTAAATGTAATATTTAACTAATGGCTCTGATTCACCAGTTCACTGGCTAGTTTAAACTTGAAAGTGAAAGTAGATAATTAGTATTAATGGATATGTAAGTTTTTTAATTATCTTTTGGCTTCCTACTATACAGAAATTATCAGTGATGACTGGAATTAGTATTTAAAATATAATTTCATTCACATTGTTTAACTCCAACTTTTCCCTCAGCCTCAAAACCCTGCCCGCTTTATGCTTTTTTAGTTTGCCCCATGGAGGAGGAGGGTCAACCAGAAATAGATGTGCTTCTAGAATTAGCATTTCTAAGTGCTCTAAACTCGAAGCTATGCAATCTTTGCAAATCTTTCAGAATAACATCATTATTAGGACTAGTGAGAATAATAATTACCATTCCTGAATCATGTAAAAGATGATTTCTTATCACTAAACAGTTTTTTTAGAAACATGTTTTCAAACTTTTAGTTACTATCTGTTATGAGCTCTTTTAGCCCCTTTAAGGGCTCAAAATGTAATTTCCCAAGAAGCAATTATTTAATTTAGAAAGAACATAAAAAGAAGCCATCAAGCAATGTATTCACTTTCATAGTAGCTAAACTATAGGAAAAGTTAATATTTACTTGAAAGTATTTAAGGGTCATAGCAGGAGCAAATCCTGCTGTTCATATGCAACCTAATTCCATGATGGTAGCTCCTTTATTGCAAAATGAGTTGCATTTTGATGATTCTTCTTGTTCAGATACTGTACTTGAACATGTTGAAAAGATTTTGCAGAATCTTTCTGTTGATGAAGCTCCTGATATTGATGGTGTTTCCAATGTTGTCATGTGGGAAGTGGTTAGCCTTGTTGCTTAGCCAGTCCTCTTGATTTTCTTTTTAACCTTTGTTTAGATTCTGGTAAATGTTGTGTTACATGGAACAAGGGGTCAATAGAACCTCTTTATAAGGATCAACTAAGGTTGGATTTAAGTAATTATTGCCCTATTTCAAACATTTAGTTTCTTCAAGAATTATGGAAAAAGTAATTGTTTATCAGGTCAAAAATTATTTTGAAAATAATAACCAGTGGCATAAGCACAGTATGGTTTTAGAAAAAATAGGTCTTTTAGTACTCAATTAATGCATACAATTAATTATTTTCAAAAGATGGCTGACTTAGTTCAAAATAATGATTGTCTCTGTATTGACTTTTCTAAGGCATTTAAAAAAAGTTTAAGCACCTCTGCTGTTAAAAAAAAATCCAAATATTAAATGATTCAATACAGAACTCTGGCTTGGATTACAGATTTCCTAACAGATAGGTCACATAATGTTAGGATTAGCAAGGCTTTATCTAAACATGGCAGTGTTTGATTAGTTCCTTGGGACCAGTTTTGTTTTGTATATTTATATAAAGAGTAAAGCTTTCTAGAGGCATATTTTCCCCAGTTTATGTGGCCCTTCTACAGGAAAATTAAAATACATTGGTCAATTACTACTACTGTACTACTAACAACTCACCATAGTATCAAACTACCTGAAGCCAACACAGCTGCACACACTCATCCTCCATTAGTCCATCCCAATCTATTGAAAGCTCTCCCTTTTTGTACCCTCCTAGGAAGTTCCCATTTCCCATAGATTTGTTCTTACAACATATTCCTCTATCATGATTTAACACATTCTCAAAATGTGCTGTGCATCTCTCTTTAAAGACAAAGTCTTTGTAAAAAGAGGAGACTCACCAACACTGACATCTTGGTATTGAGGCAGGTGTCTCAACACTTTCAGCTGTCTGAACTGTTTTTCCACAAAAAGAAGGAAAATTCATTTCCTCTAATTCTTTTAATACAGATTGGGCCCAAAGAGTATGGCAAACTATGAGTTTTCAATACTATTTGGTTAGGTCTTTACCAATTATCCAGTTCGACTGGAATTTGTTCTACTTCCTTAAAGACATTTTAATGATTTCACCAGTCACTACGCTGCGTCTGGCGCTACTAGTTTTCAACTAAGTTCTTTTAATACAGATTGGGCCCAAAGAGTATGGCAAACTATGAGTTTTCAATACTATTTGGTTAGGTCTTTACCAATTATCCAGTTCGACTGGAATTTGTTCTACTTCCTTAAAGACATTTTAATGATTTCACCAGTCACTATGCTGCATCTGCTGCTACTAGTTTTCAACTCCTATCTTTCCATATTAAATCGCCAAAGTTTCCACTCTTATAGTTTCCCATAATCTTTTTCTGCCCTGACACATACAAAAAAGCTAATGCTCCTTCACTTTGTGACACATGGTGGGTTGAAAGGCTGCTTTTCTTGATGGAATAGGCAAAATGTAAAATTCTTGATGAATTATGTGAAATATGGGGGTTAAATGGGTCATCTTTCTTGAGCTTTTCACTGCTGTTGTTTGAGTACTAGGGAGCTTTTATGACAACCAGTCTGATTCAAGTCAAATTGCAAAAGCCAACTCCTTAGTAGCAGCCATTATATAATCCCACTTCATTTTCCCTCTGATTCTTGTCAAAAAGTGACTTCAATTCAACCCTTAACTTCTGTCTCTCAACAGAAGAAAAATTTAGATCTCCTTATCTACTGTGAACATATCAATCTATGCAAGTCTGTATTAAAAGAGCTAGAGGAAGTGGATTTTCCTTCTTTTTGTGGAAAAACAGTTCAGACAGCTGAAAGTGTTTGAGACACCTGCCTCAATACCAAGATGCCAGTGTTAGTGAGTCTCCTCTTTTTACAAAGACTGTTTTTTCCTTATGCATTGAGTAGCTATGTGAAAAACTCAATATGAGATTTCCTAACCACCAAGCAACTGCATTTCAAATTCAACCTCTGTTCCCTTGTTTTATGGTTGATGCTGTTTCCTTCTTTTTGTGGAAAAACAGTTCAGACAGCTGAAAGTGTTGAGACACCTGCCTCAATACCCAGACATGTTTCATGATTTAATGGACCAATTTACAAAAGAACCCTGTCTAACCTTTCTTGAAGCCCTTTGCTGGTTCAATGAGTTGTGCCATGTGGGTGAATAATGGCTGAGTTGAAAGAAATCACTACAAGATAAATTATCAACAGCTTTGACAATTCGAAATGTGTTAACTAAGTCTAATCTATCCTGACTGTTTAGTCTAATCAAGTATTTAACTATTTAGGGTAGGTTAACCTACTGTTTAAAAGACATATATAAGGCCTAGCCTATTTGTCTATGATGGCAAAGGATTATGCCTAATTGCCTTGCTAACGTAATTTTGCCTAGTACATATTACTAGGCCCAGGTTTGATGAGGCTAATTAACTAAGCTTAAAGAACGCCTAATTTAGTCAGACGCTAGATGGCGTTGGTTGTTTTTTTTACACTAGCGCCAGTTTCCACTCTTATAAGTTACCAATACTCTTTGGAGCAGAAGCTAATGGTTCAGTTTGTTTGGAGAAATAGAAAGAAACAGCAAATTCTTGCAAGCATCCATATAGCATTTGAATTAAGTCAATTCAGGAGGCCTTTGCCAGGGCAAAGTTTAAATAATGCACAGCACAATGCATATAATAGGAAGTGGACACTGGTTTTGTGTCTACTTTAGTTCCTTTATACAAACAACATATGCTACTGCCTCCATCAAAGCCATTTCCAACTAACTTGTTCATGTCTAATCCAAGCCTAAGCAGAGTCTAATAATCTGCTTTGCAAGACCTACGCCAGCCAAGTCATTCACAGTGTTGGAACGCAAAAAAATTTGATGATCATCACAGAAATGGACAAAAGGAACAAGCTGTTTTTATGAAGTAACATTACTCATCCATCAGCCAATATAAAAAAAACATTTGACAATTTTTGCTCTTTTCATAAATAAGTCCCAAATTACATTGTCATTGATGATATTGTTCTGCTCTTGAGAAGATGTATTTCATGCTTGCCACAATTTTGTGTTTCTTCAATCCATCATCGATTGCAATAACCCTCTGAATACCCCTTCGTTTTCAACACTTTTTGAAATGAGATTACTTTTTTTCATTAAGACCTCACAGGATTAGTTCACGAAAACGTCAAAATGTAATAGCCTGGACAATTGGTCTTAATATTTCTCAGTTTTTAATCCTTTCCTTGTGATCTTGAAAGTTTAAGTGCTGGTCAATTCAAATGATTTTTCTTCTTGTATTTTGATAAACATAATAGATTTTTGTACTGCAGTAACATGATATTATCTTTCATTGTGGTATTTGAAGTCAGCAAGAGTACCTTTAAGGTCAGTATGTGGCTTCAAAACTCAGCATCCAAGCGTATGTTGTGAGCCTTTATTGGTCTCAGATTCACCAAATAGGAAACAGTGTTTATAGAATGCACCTTTTTTTGATGGGCTGAAACATGAAGTCTTTTGGAACTATGTACTTTTGAAAAGACAACTTTTGTCACTATACCCTTGACATTCAAGTTAACCATTTCAGGCAACACATAGTCCTTTCCTGGTTTCCAGTGCCTACACATTTAGTCCAATGAGGGACTCCTGACAAATGTCAAGCAAGGTGATTATGGATGCAATGACTGAAGTGTTGTCTGAATTTTGGTCTATTTCATGGAAGAGATTATTAATGCGTTGGGTTAGAACTTATTCGAATGTCTTAGGCAAATTAACTTGAAAAGTTGGTTTAATTCACAAAAATATTTGAACTAAATCATTTGAGTATTTTTCAGAGATTGAAACACAAATTAGAAAATTTTTCAATCCAATGACCAATAGGCATTCTGTGTGGTTCTGCTAATCATTATTAGTTGTGATTTTTTTTTCAAAACGGACACAGGCCTTCCTACTAAGTCCTCTTCGTTTTCTGCCAATCTGACTGTTTTTATTTTTACACGTAAGCTCTGACGCCTTTTCCCTCAGACTATGAAAAAAACGACCTAATTATTATTTTTACGTTTTATTGAAACTTGAACTGTATTTCATAACCTTAAATTCAAAAATTAGTTTTCTGTTCTTGAAATCTTCAAAGCTGCATTAATGTCAGCCATGTTCCATATTTATTTGATTCTTACACTAATTCCGAGAGGAGATAGGAGAACTGACCTCGGAGTGGCCATTCTGCTTTCTTAGCAGAACTTAGGAGAAAGGGCTTGATTCAAAAAATGGGAAAGTGGACCAAAGCCTCAGAAGATAGGGGACAGAAAACGCGATTTTGGTTATCCGACAATCCGTTCTTGCATACCTTGGCTCATCAACAATCTTTTTCTCTTATTCAACGAGGATTTTATGGTTCAAGTTGTTTGTCAAATTGAACAACAGTCATGCAAGCTGTATTTTTTCAGTTTGAGTTATGAGATTAGAAAGTGGGTAATTATTAGAAAGCAGCTACTGTAACTTTAGTTGTTGTATCCTTCTTTGTTTCACCCCATCTTTTATCTTCTCTTTTTATGTGTTTTGAATTTGAGGAAGAAGACCAGTTAGCCAATCAATATATTCATTGTTAATAAATAAAAGTAAGTAAATAAATAACTAATAAATAATATATAACTATAAATATATTTAATAAATAAATAACTAAGTAAATAAAAACTCTCTGTAAAAAAAAAAAACTACTCCGCTGTGCAGCATAGCTTCTCTGATTGAGTAACAGACTTACGGCAGCCACTTTATAACTACAAAATTTTTTAGAAATTTTGCAACATCTCTGATGTATTAAAGAAAGTTGGTGTGTTACTATTGATAGGATTTACAAGTATTCTTTCAGAATTTGAAGTGAAAGTGGTATTTAAACCGTTATTGAGGTTTTCGTGTTGGTCAACATAGTTGACAATAATTGTAGATCTAATCCCTATAGAAAACTGATTGGGATGATTAGCATTGATAGAATGCTGTCATAGGGTAACTGCTTCATTCTTAACTTTCTATTTTTCTCAGGCATTTAAAAACGCGAAAAAGGGAAAGGCTATATAAATCTATGATAAAAAAGGCCATTCATTGAAAGAAAAAATAAAGATGAAGAGATTGTTGACAGTTTTGGGTATTTACGTATTATAGCGACCACACACACAACAAAAATTGAGCCCCATTCACTATTCACTTACGCAGCGCCATGAGGCTGCCTATGGTTTGGCCTTTTAGAGAATTAAAGAAAAAACATTTTTTTCAACTGCAAGTAAGGAGCAACATTAAAGCTTAAAATGAACAGAAATTATTCCGTATATGAAGGAGGTTGTCTCCTCCTCAACGCCTCGCTCTTTATGCTAGTTCTGACTAAGTTGTGACCAAGAGTCAAACTTTAGCCTCCATCACTTTTGACTCTTAAAAGGGAAGTAAAACTTCTAATTTCAACCAAATGAGCCTTCTCTAAATTTTATGCAACTATCCCTTCCATAAAAACAATAAATGCCCCCGGGTTATAACTTACAACCTTTGACCTCAAGCTCTGGGGGTTTAATTCAACCCGAAAAGCCTTGTTATATGATATTTGGACTATTTGAATAAAATTACTCTCTCAAAATATCTCTCAGATGCATTTTGAGACAATACGACGCGTCTTCGGGGGGGGGGGGGGTAGCTGCCTCCAATCACTTTGACTCTTAAAAAGGGCACTAGAGTTTCTGATTACCAATGCAATGAGGCCCCTCTTAAGTTTTTGTGACCACGCTTTCTATAAAAACCTTATTTGCCCCAAGGCATAACTTACAACTCTCGCCCTGAGGGCTGGGGAGTGGGTTGTCTCCCTTGAAGATATAATTTTCGGATCTTTAAACTATGTTGAACAAAATAAGTATCTCATATTTTTGATTGGAATTGTTTAAGAAATGATGGGCATAGGGGGCATTTACCCTCTGGTCACTTTTTACTAATAGAAAGGGCACTAGTACTCTCAATTTCCAATTGAATAAGCCCTTTTTGATGTTTCTACGACAACGCTTTCTAAAAAAACCTTATATGCCCCAGGGGCATAACTTACAACCCTTGCCCTGAGGGATGTGGGTGGGGGAGTTGCCATCCTCTAAGACATAATTTTCAGGTCTTTTAACAACGTTGAACAAAATGGCTACATCAAAATTTTTATAGGAGGTATTTGGGGAAATGATGGGTGTGTGGGGGGGGAGCATTTGCCCCCTGATCACTTTCAACTATTAAAAAAGGCACTAGTCCTCTCTATGACAGTGCTTTCTATGTAAATCTTATGTGCCCCCAGGGCATAACTTATAACTCTTGCCAGGATGGTTCTGGGGGGGGGGGTGTCATCCTCAAATACAATAGTTTTTTAGTCTCAATAGTTTTTTTTGGTAGATGGCGCTGTTGCACTAGCACAGCTGCAGAGCCCATCTACCAAGTTTAGTTCATAGTGCCCAATATATGTGTGCTGGTTCGTCAATGGCGTCACCAGTTAAAGCAGTGGCTATCCTGACAGTTTTCTGTGCCATCAGTATGTAAATTAAGTACAGGAAAGATACTTTCTTTGACCTTTCTTCACCCCTGTATACGGTGGCGCCATCTACTTTTTCGAACTTGGTGACTTTTAATCTTCTGACGAAGCCACCAGATGCTGCTACCGTCCCTTTTTAGATGTCAGCACTGTTCACAGTAGAGCTTAAACAAAGCCGAGTAATATTTTCTTCTTTTTGTGTTAGTTTGTTATTTAGCATAGTGAAGCAACGCAAATTAGCTGTTAGCTACGATGTTGTTTAAATAAACCTATCTCTCTCTCTCTCTCATACATAATTTCCGGACCTTTCAACTACGTTGAACGAAAATGGCTATCTCAAAATTTTTATTGGATGTGTTTGTGGAAATGTTAGGCGTGAGAGGGGGGTTAGTTGGCCTCCAATTACTTTCGACTATTAAAAAGGGCACTAGCCCTTAGAATTTCCAATCAAATGAGCCCTTTTCAAAATTTCTACAACAACTCGTTCGATACAAAGTACTCTGGTCTAAAACGACCTCCCCCCCCCCCCAAAAAAAAATACATTGTCCCAACACCGTTCTTTACTCAGGCAGTACTGTTGTGCTGCTTATGATAAAAGATACTATAGTACTTAAAATAGGGGCCCGCTAGAAATGTTTGTCAATAAGCACAAAAGTAATGAAAACGCATAAGTTATGAATTGTTAGTCTATAGTTCTTCACAACCAAGGTATATTGTTTATGCCGAAAATTACTTAGCAATCTAGCATATGTGGGTGATATGTGTTTTGTCTTTGGCAGATAGGACAAAATTCTGCAGACACGGTTTTTTGGTAGGGATAACTTTGTTGTGGACCGTTTGGGCATTTTTACATGTAATGTTAGATTAAATTCTGCTCATCAAACTGACTCAGAAAGTGACATTCTGTGTATATATGCGCCATAATCTCTAGAGATAGTTACTATTGCTTGGCAATTTAGCAAAATGAACCGCTTAAAGAAAGGTCTTTTGGGGTAGAAAAAAGCTTATCTACTTATCTAATTAAAAAGTGAAACAAAATTAATTTAATACATTTAATACAATTTTGTTCGTTTATAATAGCCATAGAATTATTGCTAAGTAACAGTAACTGCACTAAAAAGCTTTTGAAAAAAAATGTTCATTTAGTCAAATATTTTGAAGAAAAGATGGATAATACCAATGAATCGCTAAAATGAACAAAAATGAACCAATGATCCACTTAAAAAAAAGTGTCTTTTGGATTAGAAAAAAAACTTATCTAGTCATCTAATTAAAGAATGAGATAATACATTTCTAAATCATTTGGCACAGTTTTTCTTTGTCTAAAATACTTCTAGAATTATTGATATGTGACAGGAACTGTGTTAAGAAGCCTTTTGGATAAGAAAGGGTCAATTTAGTCAAATATATAAACAGCAAAGATAAATAATACCAGAACTTTCTGTTGTATTTTTTATTGGTTGGAATAGAGCTTGTTGAAGAATTTCCATTTTATTATTATTTAAGTTGTACTGCTACTTTTATTGAACTTCAAACTCAGTAATAAAAGTATAATAAGAAATTGTACAAATTGTTTGTCTGCTATACTTCTAGAATTATGGACCTTTTGTAATGCTGTAGATTTTTACTGTACAATAAAGCAAAATTAAGCTAGTTTTTTTGATAAGAAAATAGTTTTCTTAGTCAAGTAATTAAACGCCAAAGAAAAGTAATTGCCAAAAGATCCTGTAAAATACTTGTTTCACTTCCCTGATAATTGGAAATTCATATATAAGAGATAGAAAATAGTGTTGAAAATAGATATAAAATGCTATTGAAATATTTTTTTTTAATTTTTCTGAGAACTCTAGTTCGTTAATGAAAGCATAATAAGACAAAATAAACCTATTTGCAGGTTTGAAATGCCTCTAGGATCCATGGATGATCCTGATAAAATCTTGGATGAAGCACTTGCAAATGCCAAAAACCATGGATTTCAAATGAAAAGGTCATTAGATAATGGAAAATTAATGGATGCACTAAAATATGCATCCTCAATGCTTTCAGAATTAAGAACATCGCTCCTGTCACCGAAAAGCTACTATGAGTTATATATGGTGGTTTGTGATGAACTTAGACATTTAGAAACATATTTGTCTGAAGAATTTCAAAAGGGGAAAAAGGTGACAGACCTGTATGAACTTGTCCAATATGCTGGAAATATAGTCCCTAGGTTGTATTTGCTTATTACTGTTGGTCTTGTTTATATTAAGGTAACAATGAGTACACGAAAAGAGATACTCAAAGACTTAGTGGAGATGTGTCGAGGTGTGCAACACCCCCTAAGAGGTTTATTTCTTCGAAATTATTTACTTCAGTGTACACGTAACATCCTACCTGATGAAGTGACAGAAACTGAAAGTGGTTCAGGCATAGTTCAGGACTCGATTGAGTTTATTCTACTCAATTTTGCAGAAATGAATAAGCTTTGGGTCCGTATGCAACATCAAGGACACACTAGGGAACGTGAAAGGAGGGAAAAGGAACGACAAGAACTGCGTCTCCTTGTTGGTACTAATCTGGTCAGGCTTGCTCAGCTTGAAAGTGTTGATATTGAAATGTATGAAAAAGTAGTTCTTCCCGGAGTTCTTGAGCAAGTTGTCAGTTGTAGGGATGCAATTGCGCAAGAATACTTGATGGAATGTATTATTCAAGTTTTTCCGGATGAATTTCATCTGGTAACTCTGAAAACTTTCCTCCAAGCATGCGCCGAGCTCCACCCTGGCGTTAACGTAAAAGCAGTTGTGGCTGCCTTAATTGACCGGTTGAGCCAACACATTAACCGTCAGCAACTTGATGGCAAGACTGATGTAGCAGAAGATATGAAACTGTTTGACATTTTTTCTGAGCAAATTAGTCATATAATTACTGCTCGACCTGAAATGCCTACCGAAGATGTCATTGCTCTGCAAGTATCACTAACCACACTGGCGCTTCGTGTATACCCGGATAATATAGATTTGATTGACCACGTTTTTAAAGTAACGACTGATGCTTTGAATAGATGTAAAACGGGAAAAATTGAAATAAGCTCTCATTTGGGAAGAGAAACGGCCAAGCTTTTACGCATCCCTATTGATAATTACAAAGATATCCTTATGCTTCTGAAACTGCAAAATTTCCCAGAGGTTATGAACCGTCTTGATTTCAATGGTAGAATTGCTGTATCAATGCATATAATAAATTGTATTCTTGACAAAGAAACTAAAATACAAACAGTAGAACAAGTGAATAGTCTGCTAACGTGTCTTGCAACAATGGTTACGGACCAAGAAGATTTTGCTCTAGATGAGGCCTATGCAGAGAGTGAAGAATTTGCCGAAGAGCAGAATACATTGTCGCGTTTGGTACAAACTTTTGAAGGAGACTCTCCCGACCAGCAATATCTAATTTTAAATTCTGCTAGAAAGCATTTCAGCTCGGGTGGAAATAGACGTATTAAATATACACTTCCTCCATTAATTTTCAAAGCTTTTGTTCTAGCAGAAACATTCTATGATGATAGGGATGAAGATCCTAACTGGGACAAAAAGTGTCAAAAAATATTCACGTTTTGTCACCAAACTATTTTAGCCCTAATCAAAGCTGACCTGGCTGAATTGCCTCTTAGGCTTTTTTTACAAGGTGCCCTTGCAGTAAATCGTGTCCCCTTTGAAACTCAAGAAACAGTAGCTTATGAATTCGTATCACAAGCGTTTACCTTATTTGAAGATGAACTTTCTGAATCTAGAGCTCAGTTTTCAGCAATTACGCTGATTGCTGCAACACTTGAAAAAATGACCTGTTTCAGTGAAGAAAGTCACTCCACTTTGAGATCCCAATGTGCTATGGCTGCTGCCCGTCTACTAAAGAAACCAGATCAGTGTAGAGCCATTTGTTTAGTGGCCAACATTTTTTGGTCTGGTTTTACTAAAGAAAAAACTGGTCCTCTAAAAGATGGTAAACGCGTGCTGGAATGTTTAAAAAAAGGTGTAAAAATTGCTTCTCAATGTATGGATATGGTTGTACAAACTCAGTTGATGGTTGAGCTGCTTAACAGCTATATTTTATTTTACGAAAAAGGGAATGACCAAATTAGCATAGATCATTTGAACCAGCTGATTAAAAGGGTGAAAGATGATCTTCTCCCTACACTTGAAAAATCTGAAGAAACCGATCATGTTAAAAGACATTTTGAAACCACTCTTGGTTACCTCAGGGGTCGTGTGGAATCACCTGCTGGGGACAAGCCTCCTTTTTTGGGAATATCTTTTTGAACGTAATTTTATCGAGGGTTCTCTGCCGGTTTGTTTAGATTATTTATTTTGAATATCTACAATTTTCTGCTATTTTTGTGATTGTTAGTGCTTTCATTCCTATTAAACTTGTAATTCCAGAACTAATGACTTTCTTTTGGAAGGTGATTTGAATTACACTGATTTAGCGTTTTTAGTTCTGTTACAGGTGCCGAAAGGAAGGGGGGAAAGACAATGTCCCAAATAGGAAATAAAAGGAGATTAAGAAAATGGCTAAAAATAAGAAAATGGGGTCGAAAAAGTAATACTCCGGAGCCACATTTAGCTCTTTGGTCGCTTAAGTGCGGCTCTGGCACAAAAATCCTCAGAAGGCGCAATAATATTTTCATTAAAAAAAACTTGGTAAGAAAAAGTTGCATCTTATTTTGATAGATTAAATTCTTCTATAAATTGAGAACATATATAATTTTTTAAGTTAAAGATTTTAATAAAAAAAGCAAATATTCTGAAAACAATTAAAGAGTTTCCATTGTCTTCCAAAACCATTAAAGAAAGAACAAGTAAAATTTGTTCTAGTATAAACACACAGGGTATCGAAGACCTGAAATTGATTTCGGCTTTATCAATAGCAGCTGACAAGTCTTTTGAAATAAATGATACCGTACAAGTTGCACTTTTTATAAGATTCATGTCTTATTTAGGCCTTAAAGAAGAACTTTTAGGATTATTACTTCTCAAAGGTTAATATTACTTCTCAGAGAAGATATCGCATGTGCTGTAATTAATTGAATGTATGAGCATCATATCCCAACGATAAAATTGCGTCGATTTCAACAGATGGGGCCAAAAGTATATCCGGCCTAAGAAAAAGGGTTTGTTTGCTATTTTGGAAAAAAAAATCTGTCACGAGATATATTTTTACAATTGTATCATTCATCAAGAAGAGTTTTGTGCGCAAACATTTCCGAAAATAAAATTTTGAATTTATGGAATTAGTGATTACCAGTATCAACTCCATTTTAGCTGAAGCTCTTAATCATCCTCAAAAGAATTTTTATTTGAACCGAAAAGTGAGTACGCTGAATTTCTGCTTCATAACAAGGTACGTTGGTTATCAAGAGGAGATGTTTTGAAACGTTTCGCGTCCTTTCTTCCAAAAATTAACGCATTTCTCCTTGAGACGGGCGTTATAAAAAGTATAAACGGGCGTTATAAAAAGTATAACCGGCCTAAGAAAAAGGGCTCTTTGCCATTTTGGAAGAAAAAATCTGTCACGAGATATATTTTTGCAATTTTATCATTCATCAAGAAGAGTTTCATGCGCAAACATTTCCGAAAATAAATTTTGAAATTATGGAATTAGTGATTACCAGTATCAACTCCATTTTAGCTGAAGCTCTTAATCATCGTCAAAAGAATTTTTATTTGAAGCGAAAAGTAAGTAAGCTGAATTTCTGCTTCATAACAAGGTACATTGGTTATCAAGAGGAGATGTTTTGAAACGTTTCGCGTCCTTTTTTCCAAAAATTAACACATTTCTCCTTGAGACGGGTGTTCACTATTCAAAATTAACACAATGTTTTGGATCAGTAAATCCAAAACTTTTATGTCATGGTAGATGTTAGGTCTTATCTAAATCAGCTGAATCGTAACTACAAGGGAAAGGAAACTTAATTTTTTCTATGTTAGAAGAAGTAATACCAATCGAAAAAAATATCGATTTTTATTCAATATTTTGAAAGGGAAACATTGTTTCGCTTTCCGAGCCTGCTGAAGCATTGCTAAGAAAATAATTCCTCTATGGATAAACACCATTTTAAAACAATAATTTCAAATATGAGGGAAGCATTTCTCAGCAGGTTTCAGGAATTTAAAAACAGCTGAGCAGCTTTAGCATTTGTCAAAATCCTCTTAATAATACGATAACCGGGTTGAAATTTTCCCCTTTTGTAATTGACAATGGTAGCTTTGGAATACAGTTGCTGGACTTTAAAAAAATGAGACTCTAAATTTGAACGTCTTTGTTGAATTTTAAATATTTGAGAAGAAAAAATGCAATCTTAGTTCACAGTGCAAGTAGTCTACTTTGAATGACCTGGAGAAGGAAGACATGATCAGTTCCAACGCTTGTATTAGTATTCCTGACTCTTACGATCAGCTGAAATAGCTTACTTTTGCTGTTCTTTCCCTTTTCGGTTATGCATGCATATACGAAAAATTCTTTTTCGGGCTGATTGAGGGGACCGATTTTTAGTTAAAGTGTAGTTTTCTTTTTATAGTTTATTTTTTGTTCAACGCTTTGTCGAAATTAAAACACGTTTTCTTTTTGCTTAATTTTTCGTAAATGGAAAAGCAGTGTAGTCTAAGAAATTATTTGCAGGCCTACTTATAGCCTTGTCACTGTTTTTAGGGATTACCCAAATAAAAGCTTTACAAGGTTTTCCCAGAAGCAACAGTGACCTTTTTAATATTTACATGCTCTTTTTATACGTTTCTACGAGTGCTACTATTTGTACAATTCTTGTGTTTTTACTAATGCGGTTCTTTGAACTACCCATTTTTTTGTATTTTACAGAATGACGGAGCAGATATGGCTAGTTTTAGTTCAGACACATCTGTTGGGAATGAAAGTGGCAATATTGCTTAAAATATATAATAAATATAAATATATAATAAATATATTACTCTTTCCAAGAGTAATTAATTCGTGAAAAGCCAATAAATTAAAAACAATTTCATTGTTCATTGGGCTCTTAACAAGCCTACCCCTTTTCATAGGTTTTTATATAGCTCAACAAAATTCTTTGTGGTAGATGTGTACAGGTGAGCTCCCGGCCTCTTTAGAAAGAAAGAAACAAGCTAAAAAGCAGATCAGCTGGCTATAATAAAAAAGTATGAGTATTTTGGGAAGAAATTATGTTACCCCCCTTAAATTGAAGAAAAGATCGGGTACAAATAATATATTGGAGTTACGAAGAATTGTACATTTCTTGGTTACTTTCAAAAGAGCAACACAAGTTAGTCTATAAAAGAGCTATTTTTCCGAGCCCGCAACAATATTTAGATTTTTGCGGTATGATCTGCATAAGCTAAAGATTCTTGTATAAACGAGTATTTTTGCAGGAAAATGTTCGAAAAAATATCACATGTGAGATAACGCTTGCTAGAGGGTGTCGTTTGTTAGCCATTGAGTATCACGGGCTGGGAATTGTCATGGAACATCGCAATCTACCAATGAAATGGCAAGTTTCCACTGTTCAAATAAAACAATGGTCATTTTTTGGCTTATAAATTTATTTTTAATTGGGAGAAGCTTGAGAAAAACCCTTAGGTGTGATAATGTGCGCCAGAGTGGTCCTGATATCCAGCCGTAGATTACTACGGAGGTAGCCACATACAAAATCTAAGAATTGGCAGAACCTGTGGCAGAATTGGCGAAATTGGAATTATATAATCAGGAAAGAAGTGGGAAATCCGGAATTTAAGCAACCGGAGTCAGATTTAGAGTTGAAATATTTAGAGTTGGCATAGCGGGATGTGAAACCGATTGAACTGAGTCGGAAGTCAGCAGAAACGAAGGTTGAACCAATGTAACTGAGACCAGAAGTAGGGGAAGCGGAATTGGATATCACTTTATTAAAAAAAAAATATATGTATATCTAAAAATGTCTTAGGAATGATGAGGGGTGCCAGAGGGGCAGTAATGGTGTACGGTGGCACATTCGTTTCCAAAAGTGCAGTTAGTCCTACAAAATAAACGGTTAAGATAGATCTCTATTTGGTCAAAAAGACTGTACCACAGCAAAGCGGCGTTTTTAGCATTTTGTGGTGTAAAACAATGATTCTTGCCGAAAGAATACAAAAAAGATATTGTTTGACAATTATGTCATCCTGTTTGTTCTCAACCGAGGGTATAAATGGGTCCTGGCCGAGTGGGTTGGTGCGCTGGATTCGGGATCCCTTGTCTGAGAGGACGCGGGTTCGAATCCCAGTGTACCCAATTCTTCGGTTTGGGACAGGGGTCAGTGGCGTGACTCTGTAAGCTTAGCCAGAGTCGATCCAGCTCTAAATGGGTACCTGGAGAAATCTGGGGAAGGTAAACAGGAAGGGTGTGCGAAAGCACAGGATGGCTGGCCCCCAACCTTGCTGAAGGGTTGGCACTGGCTGAAGGGTTGGCACTGGCACTTCCTGGCTGAAGGGCCATGAAACGGAGATCAGCACCGCCGGTACGGACTATAAAGTCTAATGCAATATCCTTTACCTTTCTTGTTTTTACCTTTTATAAATGGGTATTCTTCCATCAATGGAGGTTTAAAAAAAGATAGATATGAGCAATTTCAATACTTTTTGCTGACAAAATCCCTAAGAAAAATATTATTGGGGGAGGTTCATTTTTTACAGTGTGCTTTTGGCCATACGATTTTTCTCTGGTTTCATCAAGTGACAATGATAACATATTGTATTTAAAATTGAATATCTTTAATGCTTACTGACTTACGCATTAGATTTTGGTCAAAATTGGATAACATATTTGTTGCTTTTATTCTTTTTTTCAGTTCGCGTCTATCTATCGTATAATTACCTATATTATATTTCAATTTTATTAGATAATATCTCATCTTATCTGTTTAACTTTTAGAATGTATAGCTACGTCAATTTTAGACCCACTCACGAAAATCTGGCTTCAACTTTATTTTTTCGCTCCAAATTCCAGCTTTATTTTAAAGCGCAGATGCAACAGATTGCAAATGGTCGGGTCAAAACAACCCTACATTATATTATGAATATGCCTATTTGATTTATGTTATATAGCCTGTAAAACACATGCTATATATATTAATAATAATAATTTATTTAAACTCTATAACAAAAATCATAAAAATTCTGAAAAGTGGAGTAAATGGGAGAGAAAAAAAGGAAAAAAAAGACACTAAACAGACAGACTGGAAAATAAAAAAACTAGAAAAATACAAGAAATGAACAAAGAAAAATTATAACAAACATAATCATAAAAAGAGTACGAAATACAAACATTTCCACATGCTACAAAATATATTTATTAGAAGAACAAGACAAGTGACAGACCTAGCTAATTAACGATACCATTGGAAAGTTAGGAATTTCACTATTCCTACGGAGGAAACGGTTGTGAACACCTTCCATTTTATAAAGCATATTGAAAATACTAAATACTAATGCCATTCTGCTGTTCCTATACCCCAGAGGTAATCGTACAAAAACCTTGGCGAAATTTTAAAATACAATGAATTAATGGATCTTTCTTCTCCATTGCGGAAAAATACAACGCAGGGGCCAAAAATAAAATATTTGGGCCAAAGAAAGCGTTATAAGGATAGCCTAGTGTACTTCGGTCGAACTACCTCTGAACTCGAGGAAGTGCTCCATATGTCTTTCTAATTTTTCTTTGAGACTATGCATTATGAGACTATGAATTTTATATAACCTTATAGTAGATTAAATAAAAAAAAAACAAGTTTTTTCAACTGAAAATAAGGGGCGACATTAAAACTTAAAACGAACAGAAATTACTTTGTATATGAAAGGGGCTCTTTACGCTAAAGTTTGACTCTTTCTCTCAACTCTTCTTTTTAAAACAGTAAAAAACTTTAGCGTAAAGAGCGGGGCGTTGATGAGGAAGCAGCCCCTTTCATATACGAAGTAATTTCTGTTCGTTTTAAGTTTTAATGTCGCTCCTTACTTTCAGTTGAAAAAACTTGTTTTTTTATTTAATTTCTGAACGTTTTGAATCAATGCATGTTTTGATTTTGGCTCTCCGCACAGGAATAATTAAAACGAAATTTGCATATTTTTTTTCTTTTTTGGCTAAATGGCTTTCTCATAATTTTGATCGAATGATTTTGAGAAAAAAGAGCGGGGGAGGAAGCCTAGTTGCCCTCCAAGTTTTTGGTTAATTAAAAAGGAAACCAGAACTTTTAATTTTTTACGAATCTTTTTATTAGTAAAAGATATACGTAACTTATAAATTAGCTTACGTTAAGAAATTTTTATTCTCATGTTTTTATTACATACATGAGAAGGTTCGCCCCCTCTCAGTACCTCTCTCTTTACACTAAATCTTAAATTTTGTCCCAATTCATTAAGAATGACCCCTGAATGACAAAAGCCGTAGAATAAATAGTTGACATTACTAAAAATACTTTAGCGTAAAGAGCGAGGTATTAGGAGGAGGTGAGCCCCTCATATGGGTAATAATTTCTGTTCGTTTTAAGTTTTAATGCTCCTCCTTACTTCCAGATGAAAAAAACTTTCATTTTTATTTTTTCATTGGTTTTTTTTTAATTAATGCTAGTAAATCCTGCTCTCCCTTCATGGAAATTTTCTTCCCCCATGACAAATTCCTCAATGGAAAGTTTCCCCAGCATATCCCCCTCTTCTCAACCCCTCCCCCAACCAAAAAATCCTTTTGAAAACGCCTGTACACTTCCCAATAACCATTACTATATGTAAGCACTGGTCAAAGTTTGTAACTTGTAGCCCCTCCCACGGGGACTGTGGGGGAGTAAGTCGTCCCCAAAGACATAGTTATAAGGTTTTTCGACTACGCTGAATAAAATGGCTATCTCAGAATTTTGATTCGTTGACTTTGGGAAAATAAATAGCGTGGGAGGGGGCCTAGGTGTCGTCCAATTTTTTGGTCACTTAAAAAGAGCACTAGAACTTTTTATTTCCATTAGAATGAGCCCTGTTGCAACATTCTAGGACCACTGGGTCGATACGATCACCCCTGGAAAAAAAAAAAAAAAAAAAAAAAACAAACAAATAAACACGCATCCGTGATCTGCCTTCTGGCAAAAAATACAAAATTCCACATTTTTGTAGATAGGAGAAACTGAAACTTCTACAGTAGGGTTCTCTGATTCGCTGAATCTGATGGCGTAATTTTCGTTAAGATTCTATGACTTTTAGGGGGTGTTTCTCCCTATTTTCTAAAATAACGCAAATTTTCTCAGGCTCGTAACTTTTGATGGGTAAGACTAAACTTGATGAAACTTATATATTTAAAATCAGCATTAAAATGCGATTCTTTTGATGTAGCTATTGGTATCAAAATTACCATTTTTAGAGTTGTGGTTTAGAGTTGAGGTTATATGTTAAACACCGAAAACAAGAAGAACAATAGGGAATTTCTCAAGAGAGTAGGAAACAAATTAGAACGAATATTTTGGCTCTATGTCCAAGGGCCGTCCTCAGCAATACAAAAATATATAAGAAGAAACAACTTACAACAATATAAAGTCAATAAAACTAAAATGATTTATGATCCTGGTTGAATTTCGCTGAGCTAAGGATGCTGGGACTGTTCTGAAAATTTTTTCATTTTAGTTTTGTTGATTTAACGGGAGGATTCGGTAGCCAGACTGGAAATGCTTATTTAAAGATTTTCCAAAAAAAAAGAAAAAATAATTGCATACAGAATGAATGTCTATTTCAGGTGTACTAAGGTTTTATCAAATTCAAAACAAAGGACCCCATCTACCCGCAGAAGAACGAATTTTAGGAGCAATCGCATGAGTAATCAATATGGTCAGAAATGAATGTAGGGAGCATTGGTCTCTTGCTGCCCCCTTTTGTTGTGGTATATTTGCAATTTTTTTACTTTTTATGGCACTTGGTATTAATCAAGTGACATATAGCAGTCGCCAATTCTGTCGGTCTGTCTGTCGGTCCCGGTTTTGCTACTTTAGGCACTTCCAGGTAAGCTAGGACGATGAAATTTGGCAAGCGTATCAGGGACCGGACCAGATTAAATTAGAAATAGTCGTTTTCCCGATTTGACCATCTGGAGGGGAGTGGGGGCCCGGTTAATTCGCAAAAAATAGAACAAAATGAAGTATTTTTAACTTATCAGCGGGTTATTGGATCTTAATGAAATTTGATGTTTGGAATGATATTGTGTCTCAGAGCTCTTATTTTAAATCCCGACCGGATCTGATGACATTGGGGAGAGTTGGAGGGGGGAAACCTAAAGTCCCGGTTTTGCTACTTTAGGCACTTCCAGGTCAGCTAGGACGATGAAATTTGGCAGGCGTATCAGGGACCCGACCAGATTAAATTAGAAATAGTCGTTTTCCCGATTTGACCATCTGGGGGGGGGGAGTGGGGGCCGGTTAATTCGGAAAAAATAGAAAAAATGAAGTATTTTTAACTTATGAGCGGGTGATTGCATCTTAATGAAATTTGATGTTTGGAATGTTATTGTGTCTCAGAGCTCTTATTTTAAATCCCGACTGGGTCTGATGACATTGGGGGGAGTTGGAGGGGGAAACCTAAAATCTTGGAAAACACTTAGAGTGGAGGGATTCGGGATGAAACTTGATGGAAAAAATAAGCGCAAGTCCCAGATACATGATTGACATAATCGGAACTGATTTGCTCTCTTTGGGGTAGTTGGGGGGGAGTAATTCTTAAAAATTAGAAAAATGAGGTATTTTCAACTTACGAACGGGTGATCGGATCTCAATGAAATTTGATGTTTAGAAGGATATCGTCTCTTAGAGCTCTTATTTTAGATCCCGACCGGATCTGGTGATGGGGGCGGGGAGTTGGGAGGGGGAAACCTAAAACTTGGAAAACACTTAGAGTGGAGGGATCGGGATGAAACATGGTGGGAAAAATAAACACAAGTCCTAGATAGATGATTGACATAAACGGAACGGATTCGCTCTCTTTTGGGTAGTTGGGGGGGGGGGGTATTTCTGAAAAATAAAAAAAAGAGGTATTTTTAACTTACGAACGGGTGATCGGATCTCAATGAAATTTGATATTTAGAAGGATATCATGGCTCAGAGCTCTTATTTTAAACCCGACCGGATCTGGTGACATTGGGGGGGGGGGAGTTGGGAGGGAGAAACATAAAAATTGGAAAACACTTAGAGCGGAGGGATCGGGATGAAACTTAGTGGAAAAAAACACGAGTCCTAGATACATGATTGACATAACCAGAACGGATCCGCTCTCTTTGGGGTAGTTGGGGGGGGGGGATAATTCTGAAAAATTAGAAAAAATGAGGTATTTTTAACTTACGAACGGTTGATTGGATCTCCATGAAATTTGATTTTTAGAAGGATATCGTGTCTCCAAGCTCTTATTTTAAATCCTGACCGGATCTGGTGACATTGGGGGAAGTTTGGGGTGGGGAAACCTAAAAGGATGGGAAACGCTTAGATTGGAGGGATTGGGATGAAACTTGGTTGGAAAAATAAGCAGAAGTCTTGCATACGTGATTTACATAATTGGAACGGATCCGCTCGATTGCGGGGGGGGGGGGGGGTAATTCTGAAAAATAAGAAAAGTGACGTATTTTTAACTTACGAAGGAGTGATCGGATCTTCACGAAACTTCATATTTAGAAGGAGCTCGTAACTCCGATATCTTATTTTAAATCTCAACCGGATCAAGCGTAATTGGGGGGGGGGGGCAGTTGGGGGGACCGGAAATCTTAGAAAATACTTAAAGCGGTGATATCAGGATGAAACTGGATGGGAAGAATAGAAACCTGTCTAAGATACGTGACTGACATAACTGGACCGGATCTGCTCTCTTTGGTGGAATTGGGGGGGGGGGGTTAATATTGAAAATTGAGGTATTTTTAACTTACGAAAGGGTGACCAGATCTTAATGAAATTTGATATTTAGAAGGATCTTGTGCTTTAAAGCTCTAATTCCAAATTCCGACCAGATCCTGTGACATTCGGGGGAGTTGAAGGGGGGAACCGGAATTCTTGGAAAACATGAAAATTGGAGTATTTATATCTTACGAATAGATGATCGGATCGTAATGAAATTTGATTTTTAGAAGGAATTCATGTCTCAGAGCTCTTATTTCAAATCCCGACCAGATCTTTTGACATTGTGGGGATTTGGAGGGGGAAATCTTGGAAAAACACTTGGAGTGTAGGAATCGGGATGAAGCTTGGTGGATAGAATAAACAAATGTCCTTGATACGTGATTGAAAGAATCGTACTGGATTCGCTCTCTTTGGGGGAGTTGGGGGGAGGGGTTCAGTGATTTGGCGAGTTCCGTGCTTCTGGACGTGCTAGGGCAATGAAAATTGGTAGGCGTGTCAGGGAGCTGCACAATTTGACTTGATAAAGTCGTTTCTCTATTGTTGCCTATATGTCTTACCTTTCAATCCACCCTCTCTTACTTCAGCCTGCTTGTATGGATATTGTGTTCATTTGTAAAGTTGTTGTATACATTTGTCTTGTGTAGTATATATGGGTGATTTCTCCTTTCTTTTGAATTCATCTATTCTTAATTCAGTTATATTTGATCAACCAAGTAGTGCTGGTAGACAGGAGGCACACACTTTTGACCCTCTCCTTGAATCTATGGTTAGTTCTAGCTGCAATTATCACACCACCATTGATTATTGTGATAACATTTTGCCCTCACTCTCTTCAAATAGTTGCTTTAATGTATTTTGTTTGAATGTGCGTGGAATAAGAGATAAGTGGGACAGTCTTAAATCGTATTTGTGGTCTAATAATTCTTGCCCTTTTGATGTCATAGGCTTGACAGAAACATGGTTATCTGATAGTGATAATTTTACAGCTTATGATATGGATGGTTATATGGCTATTCATGTCCCTAGAATGGTAACAAAGTGTTCTGGGGGTATTTCTTTGTTTATAAAATCTAATATTGAATTTTGTAGAAGATCTGACCTTGAATCCTTGTTTACATCAGTGGTGTCTAATAGTAGGACAGTTTATTCTCTTGTCATTGATCTGAAAAGCCAGTTTGCATGTGATACTGTTTGTTTGTTTTATAAGCCCCCTCCTTTTCCAACACATCTGTTCTGTGATTTGCTTGATCAGCTTTCTGGTGTGGGGACTTTCTCTAAAAAACGAATTTGTGTTTTGGGAGACTTTAATTGCAATATGTTAAATGTCGGATCAAATGATGAATGTGACCATCTTTTTGATGTATTTTCTTCTTCAGGGCTACTTCCTTCAATTTTTTTTCCTTCTCGTGTTGACCCTTCAAGAAATTCTGCCACTTTAATAGATAATATTTTCACTTCTCATTCTCCTAATCTGAAGTTCTCTTCTGGTCTTGTTTTCACTGATCTTTCTGATCACTTTCCTATTTATCTATCACTATCTGTGCCTAAAACTGAGATTACTGTGGATGAGAAAGGTAAATCTTCTTTCAGAACTTTTACAGATAAGGAAATTTCTAATTTAATATATGGTCTTCAGAGTAATGATTGGTCTAGTGTTCTTGAAGCTAATGATGCTGATTGTGCAACTAGATTATTTTTGTGTCGTATGGGGACTCTGTTGGATAAGCATTTTCCTCTTAGAAATAAGCCAAGGAATTTTGCACCCAAATGCCCATGGATGTCTAGAGGTCTGATCAATGCAACCCATATGAAAGCCTCTTTGTTCAAGGCTGCATGTAAAAGTAAGACACAGGATGATCTTTTGAAGTATAAACATTACAAAAATGTGCTCACTTCTTCAGTTCGTGTAGCAAAAAAGCTGTATTTTTCGCGTCGAATTAATGAATGCAAGGGGAATTTGCGCAAGGTTTGGACTGTAATTAATGAAGCTCTCTCTCGCAAGAAACACAAACATTCCTCTCCATGTTTTTTATAGAAATGCTGATGGTTCTGTTGTAGACAAAAAATCCTCAGCGAGTGCCTTCAATTCGTATTTCACCACACTTCCTTCAGTTCTAATTCCACCCCCGAGTAGAGTAAGTTGTTTTCCCTTGGCAGAGAAGTCTTTTTTCCTTTCCCCATGTAGTACTACTGAGATTTCTAGTATTATTTCCCAACTTCCTAGCAGTCGTTCAGTTGATAGTTTTGGTTTGAGTAATAATGTCCTTAAAAAAATTAGTCAGTTTGTTTCTCATCCGATTTCACACATAACTAACCTCTCTCTTTCTTCTGGTATTTTCCCTCATTCATTTAAAGTTGCTACTGTTCTACCTTTGCATAAAAAAGGTGATTCGTCTCTAATTTCAAACTACAGACCTATTTCTCTTCTTCCCGTCATCTCAAAGGTTGTTGAAAAAGTAGTGTATCGTCGACTCTCTTCATTTGTATTTAGTACTAATTCGACTGATGGAAATTCTCTCATCACTAACCATCAGTATGGTTTTCGTCCCTCATTCTCTACCTTACATGCACTTACTGATGCTACAGAGTTTGTGCGTGTTAATCTGGACAAGGGCTTGTGTGTTTTGGGTCTATTTCTTGACTTTTCAAAGGCCTTTGATATGGTTGACCACAATGTTCTTCTGTCTAAACTATCCTTATTTGGTGTGCATGGAGTCCCACTAGATTGGTTTAGGTCCTACCTCTCAGATAGATCTCAGTATGTTTTGGTTAACCGTACTTCTTCCACTACTTTGCCTGTATTGAAAGGTGTCCCACAAGGCTCTGTGCTTGGACCACTTTTGTTTCTAATCTACATTAATGATCTTGTTGATGGTATTCATCCCCATATTCACCCTGTTCTTTTTGCTGATGACAGTAATTTTTTCATTGCTGCGGTGGACCTGCCATCTGCCACTTCTATAGCTCAAGGTCTTCTTGATAAAGTAAAGGATTGGTGCTGGTCAAATGGTATGGCTCTTAACAGCCGAAAGAGTGCCATTGTCAACTTTAGGACCCCTTACCGCATGAGACACGTACGGGAGCCAATCACCCTGACTTTTGGGAATGATATTATACCACAAGCTACTATGGTGAAACTTCTTGGTGTGTATCTTGACTGTTTTCTTTCTTTTAAACCGCATATAACTCACACCCGTTCCTTAATACTCCGCCAGTCTTCAATGTTGCACCGGATTAATTCATTTCTTCCTCCTGATATTATGGTTTCTCTTTATCATGCTTTTATTCATCCTTACCTTTCTTATTGCTGCTCTGTCTGGGGCAATACTAATAAATCTCTTCTCTGCTCACTTCAAAGAGCCCAAAATAGGGCAGTGAAGGTTACTTTTCTTCTCCCTCGGCTTTACCCTTCCTCTGATCTTTATAATGATACTGGAATAGCTCCGCTGGATCATATTATAGGTAAAAATACTCTTTATTTAGCGCATTCTGCTTTTCTAGGTACTCTTCAACCGACCCTGCAGCAGTTTTTCTCAAGGACAGGCTCAGGTAGGTACTTTTCTTCTTTGCGTAATTCTTCTCGACGATTTATTTTACCAAAACGATCCTCTACAGCAGCTCAGAGGTCTCCTGTATATCAGTCAATTCTATTATGGAACTCCATCCCTTTGGATGTCCCTCTTTTTCTTTCTGCAAATGCATTATTTCGTCGGGTCTTTCCAGTTAAATAATTTTTGTCTCTCTTTTAATTCTATCCCAATTTGTATGTCACTTCTCTTCTTTTAAAATCTTGTCTTGTTCCAGTGTTTGTTTGTTTGTTTTTTTTTTTTTTTTTTTTTTTTTTTTTTTTTTTTTTTTTTTTTTTTTTTGTATATATTTTATAAGTGTTTTTTTTTTTTTTGTGCTCTGTGGCCCATTACAAGCATAGCTTCTTGGGCCTATTAATTGATTTACTTTTGTAATAGTTTTCTTTAGTATTAATAAATTGATTGATTGATTGATTGATAGAAGGACTTTATGACTCAAAGCTCTTATTTTAAATCTTGACCGGCATTAAGCCTCTTATTTTCCTTTTTAAATCAATCTATTGATTCATAGAATTTTGTTAGAGCTCATACCATATGATCTCTTGGCTCTTAGCTCTTCTCGCCTCGTCACAAGTGCCATATGAGCTCTTAGCTCTTGTTTATATTGTCAATGCAAGTAGCCCATTTTTTCGTTTCTTTCGAGCTTGTGTAATTCACCCCCCCCCCCCACCTCACACACAGATAAATTTTTGTGTATGTGTCAAGTACTACAATGTCACTTTTCACACCCTACTTAAAGCTTTGTTCCTCATCTTGGGGCTCTAAGTTATTTCTTATAAATTATTATTAGTCCAGGACTTTTAGCTCAAAAAAGGGTCGAACCCGGACAAAATTGCAATATAAACGAAAATGGTACCAAAATGATCAGAAAAAAATTCTGTACAACATACTAAAAGTCCCCATAAATCCGAGTGGGGCGAGTACCCGAAAAACAGGGGAAAAGGGGGAAATGCGGGAGAAAATGGGAAAAATGCCGAACATGCCCAGAAAATAGTTTAAAGTGAGTTTTCTGGGGTTTTCACATACGCTGATTACGACATTGACATCTAAAATTCAGTATAGAAAAAGAGTACTACGGAAAACGGGGGAACAGGGGAAAGAGGGGAGAAAAGAGAAGAATACAGGGTAGGGGTAGAAAGCGGTTTGAAAGATATTTTCTGGGGTATTCCTATCTGGTGATTACGAAATTGAGAAATAAAATGATATAAAAAAAATCGATTAACATAAAACGGGGAAATGGGGAGGGGAGGGGAAAAGGGAAATATACAGGGTAGGGGTAGAAAGCATGTGGAAATGTGTTTTCTGGGGTTTTTCTATCTGCTGATCACGAAACTGACCCCCTAAAATGAAGGAAAGAAAACGAGAACCATGAAAACCGAACAAAACTGGACGAAACAACGGAAAAGGGGAAGGGAGGCCTGACTCCTGAGCCAGCTGCTAATGGCTAATAAGTAGGCCTATGGAAAAAATAACTCGCTTAAGTATCAAACTTGTATTTTCTTGAATCACAGACATTTCTTACAACCATTTGAATTACTAAACATAAAGAAAACAACCGCTTGGCAGTTATATATAAAATGGCCATTATATGTAAAATTTGCACTTTCGAAGGCAGTATAGTTGACTTGAAAAACACAGCATTGATATCACTAGTCGAGCTCCTCGTCTTCGACAATCTCGTTGTCCCTGTTCAAACAGTTGATACCCTGACATTCTCCGCACGCGAACGTACACGCTAATCCATTTTTCTTGCAGCTGCATCGCGAGTTCTCGCAGCCTGTCTTACAGTTGCATCTCACGACACTCAAAAGAGTCTGAGGTGCGGGCAACAAATGGGTCATCACAGGTGAGTATTTATGGTCTCTGAGGACCCAACCCCAGTCAGCCGGGTCGAGGTCAGCTGGTTCCCCTTTCCAACGGGATACCTGGAGGCGCACTCGCTGGGAGTAGAATGAAGCTGCAGCTTCGGTTGGCGGAAGCCTTTCAGGGTTAACAAACGCCGTAGTATTAGACGAAGAAACTTTTTCCAAGAAAATTCGATGTCGCAGCTTAGTGAGATCTTCGTTTGGTCGTGCTTTATACAAGCTGAGGAGAAGATATTCACCCGCTTTCACAATTTCATCTTTGGACGATGATTCATCCAGAAACACTTTGCATTTTTTTCTGAACACTTCGCTCTTCTTCAAAAGAGGTAGCACAGCTTGCTTTTCAAGTCCAAAAACTCGTGAGGTCGTGTCACATCCCAAGAGTGCGTGCCCTACCAGAAGCAGCCTGGATACTTCTCCCATTTTTTTTTGCACTTCGTTGAGGCACCAGAACCGTGTTATCGCTTCTTTTGCGTTCGTTGACGAACGCAAAACTCTGAAACAATAGGCCAAGACCTATTGTTTCAGAGTTTTCTGCTTTCAACGAACTGTTTCAGCGAAGCAAACAGAGTTTCAACGAAGTGCAAAAAAAAAATGGGAGAAGTATCCAGGCTGCTTCTGGTAGGGCACGCACTCTTGGGATGTGACACGACCTCACGAGTTTTCGGACTTGGAAAGCAAGCTGTGCTACCTCTTTTGAAGAAGAGCGAAGTGTTCAGAAAAAAAATGCAAAGTGTTTCTGGATGAATCATCGTCCAAAGATGAAATTGTGAAAGCGGGTGAATATCTTCTCCTCAGCTTGTATAAAGCACGACCAAACGAAGATCTCACTAAGCTGCGATATCGAATTTTCTTGGAAAAAGTTTCTTCGTCTAATACTACGGCGTTTGTTAAGCCTGAAAGGCTTCCGCCAACCGAAGCTGCAGCTTCATTCTACTCCCAGCGAGTGCGCCTCCAGGTATCCCGTTGGAAAGGGGAACCAGCTGACCTCGACCCGGCTGACTGGGGTTGGGTCCTCAGAGACCATAAATACTCACCTGTGATGACCCATTTGTTGCCCGCACCTCAGACTCTTTTGAGTGTCGTGAGATGCAACTGTAAGACAGGCTGCGAGAACTCGCGATGCAGCTGCAAGAAAAATGGATTAGCGTGTACGTTCGCGTGCGGAGAATGTCAGGGTATCAACTGTTTGAACAGGGACAACGAGATTGTCAAAGACGAGGAGCTCGACTAGTGATATCAATGCTGTGTTTTTCAAGTCAACTATACTGCCTTCGAAAGTGCAAATTTTATATATAATAGCCATTTTATATATAACTGCCAAGCGGTTGTTTTCTTTATGTTTAGTAATTCAAATGGTTGTAAGAAATGTCTGTGATTCAAGAAAGTACAAGTTTGATACTTAAGCGAGTTATTTTGTCCATAGGCCTACTATTAGCCATTAGCAGCTGGCTCAGGAGTCAGGCCTCCCTTCCCCTTTTCCGTTGTTTCCTCCAGTTTTGTTCGGTTTTCATGGTTCTCGTTTTCTTTCCTTCATTTTAGGGGTCAGTTTCGTGATCAGCAGATAGAAAAACCCCAGAAAACACATTTCCACATGCTTTCTACCCCTACCCTGTATATTTCCCTTTTCCCCTCCCCCCCCATTTCCCCATTTTATGTTAATCGATTTGTTTATATCATTTTATTTCTCAATTTCGTAATCACCAGATAGGAATACCCCAGAAAATATTTTTCAAACCGCTTTCTACCCCTACCCTGTATTCTTCTCTTTTCTCCCCTCTTTCCCCTGTTCCCCCGTTTTCCGTAGTACTCTTTTTCTATACTGAATTTTAGATGTCAATTTCGTAATCAGCGTATGTGAAAACCCCAGAAAACTCACTTTAAACTATTTTCTGGGCATGTTCGGCATTTTTCCCATTTTCCCCCTTTTCCCCTGTTTTTCGGGTACTCGCCCCACTCGGATTTATGGGGACTTTTAGTATGTTGTACAGAATTTTTTTCTGATCATTTTGGTACCATTTTTGTTTATATTGCAATTTTGTCCGGGTCAAACCCTAAAAGTCCTGGACTATATCCCCAAAAGGGAAACTGCTTGCATGGCCTCATAGTATCGTAAGGGTGGACGTTTCACAAGTTTTCCTAACCAGAACCGTAACTGAAAACGGCGTTGGAGGGTAACCCTGAGGAGTGGCATCCCTCAAGGAAACTATAGCCTTGTTAACGAAACAATACCGCACAGGATTCTGATAATGGATAAATCTTCTGGGTTTTGTTTGTTTTGGTTGGTGTTTTTTGGAGTTACAAATTTCTTCCTAGCTAAGTTACTTATTATGGTATAGCCCCTACCACTCAAGTTGGTCATTCATTGACACATTACAGAACCGGTTTTTCGGTAGTTTCTTTCAGCTTAGAATGAGACAGGACAAAGAGAAGTGACAGAATAGACGAAAAAAATATAACTCGGGCTATATATTTGCACATTAGGGGGTGGGCCGGTGAAGGGGGTAAAGTTTTTGGACAGTATGAAATTAGAAAACAATTCTTAGTTCATAATATGCAGAATAGTTGTACTTAACACATTAGGCATGCAGACCCACTATACTTTACCTCCACCCCTAATATGCAAATATATAGCCCATTTTTGTTTCTAAAGTATTATATTTCTGTCATACTTAGGTATATTTCAATAGGATTAAGTGTCAGAGAAACATACTAGAAGAATATTAGGTAGGGGCTATATCATACAAGTACTCGTCTCTTTAATATACTGAAATGGTGATGTGATTTTCAATAAGATCACTTGCCTTCTTGGGTTTTTCCCGCTATTTTACGATAATCGAGCAAATTTTCTCAGACTTGTGGCGTTTGAAGTGTAACATTAAACTTAATGAACATAATATATTTGAATCAGCATAAAAACCAATTCTATTAGTATAATAATAGCTATGAAAATTTATCTTTTAGGGTTTTTTGTTACTATTAGTCCTTCTTGATCCTTACTTGCAGTTCGTTAAGACGACCTATACCAATCTTGATTCTACACAATATATTCTCCATATATTATGGAACATATATATAACTTCCACAATCCATTCTTTTCTTCATTCTTTTCTTTTGCCTTAATTTGCCTTCGGCTGCTCAATTCTAGGTGAATTTTCTAGGGGAGAATTTGCCGTGGGAGGGGGGAATACTCCCTACTCTGGCTCATGTTTCCCCAGAATAAGAAATAACACGATTGTTCTATGAAACTACGTCATAGATGTAAACTAATTAATTCCAAACATCATTTTTACCGTAAAATTACAGAATAAAGTATTTTCTCTTGCCCTTGTGGCCTTATTTTAATTTTCTGCAGGATTTTGTATCTAAATAGCTTCCCCTACGCGACATAAATTCCTGAGTGACGCTCTACGAAGCATTTCTCTTAGGTCTAAAATTTCACACGATAAGATTTTTCAATAAATCTCCGCGAATTCCATTTTCTAATTTGACTGATCGCTGTCTTCCAAACTTTAGGTTTTGACTTTTTGTTTTACTTGGCTTAGAAAAACCACGGCTGTCTCAGTGTGGGAGCAAGGGAACTTTTTATCGGTGTCGTAAACTGACAGGGCTTACTTTCCATTGCCAATATATTTTAGAAATCGGCTATACGAAAAGAAAATTATGACTAATGCCAAAATCTGTGGAAGACTAGCCAAAAGAGCTTGGAAAATAGTATAAACTTTTATCTGGGGTTTATGGACGTGAGCCGGATTTGCTCAAGTAAGAGTGTCAGTGCTTGTTGAGGAGTTGCAAGAAAAGTCAACACTTAAAAAAAATGGTATGGAAAGCATTTCTTTCTCTTTTTAGAGTCTTGTGCATTGTCACAAAAGCAACCATGATACTTAGAAAGTTCATAAAAGTGTTTTTATACTTTTGAAAGAGCTTATTACTCTAATTAAACGGACTTCGTGTTGTAGGAGTCATTATTAAACAACTGGAAAAAAAAATCAAGCTTCAGTGTAAAGAGCGCGGTATTGAGGAGGGGCAACCCTCTCATTAACATAATAATTTCTGTTCGTTTTAAGTTTAATGTTGCTCCTTACTTTCAGTTCATAAACTTGATTTTTTTTTAACTTGATAAATAAAGGAAGTCAGTGTTAGTGTAACGATTTACTATGCAAATGATAAACACGGATTCCTAGGATCAGTTCCGACAACCCAAAAGGTGTTATACATCGTAATGCAGAGTATGCGAGAGAGTTAAACCTGAAAAAATATGAATAAAATATTTGTCAAATATTTTTCAAGTGTTTTTTTTTAGAATTTTTTATATTAATATTTCATAATTATTCAAGTAATTGTTTTTTAGAATATTGCTTAAGACCAATTGTATTTTCAAAGAAATTACTTTTACAAGAAAAGAAAGGCACTAAAGGCTGAATTGGTTCATTTTTTAACTCTTACGTGAAAAAAAAAGAAATAAAACTGAGAAACTTCTTAATATTTCGAGAATAAAATAAGTTAGGAGAAAACTGATTGATGAAATTCTTGATTACGTGATTTTTGCTATCTTGGAAAGTGGGTGATTTAGATGACTGAAACTTTCAGGAGTGTTCCTACGGTAGGTAGAGGTTTGGGGCCAGTCCCCCCAGGAACCTTTGATATTTCCGAATTTTTGCGCACCTCAAATTGAGATTATCAAAAAAGTTTTTTATGTTAATGAAATCCCTCGAAAAAAGTTTCATATACAGGTGTAGATCTACAACCCAAATTATTTTCTGGGTTTCCAAGCTCCTCTGTCAACTCATTCTCTATTTAAGAGGCTTAGAACATTGCAAAACATATTTTTTTTTAGTGAATTCTGGCAAAAACAACTGTCACTGTAATTTTGGTTTCAGTCTGCAATTCTTATACTGCAGGTTTTGAAAGCATACATCTAATTATGTGAATAGGATATATGCCATAAAAGGATTTAAAAAAAAACACACATTTTTAAACAATTTTTAAAATTTTGTAAATCAGAAACTAATAAAGGCTCTCAAACACTTTCATTGGACCTCATTTGAAATCTAGGCTATATTAATTCCTGGAAGTTGTAAAGGTAAGCATATAAGTGTACTCTTGTATGCTACGCAGAAAATCTGCTTCTGCAATAAGAGAGCACCTATCACCTCGCAGTACCCATATCACAGGCTTAGTCAAAATATATTTCTATATCAATATATATATATATATATATATATATATATATATATATATATATATATATATATATATATATCTTTCAAAATATATATATTCTCAAAAAATTGAAGTTCAGATCATTTTAGTGTAAATGAAGCCTCAAAATCATTTGTTAATAGAAACCGTTTATTTTTGCATGGGTTACGCCACCGCGTGACATTATGACATTCATTTGAAAATAGGAGGCTCAATATATAGTTTTTTACCAGTTTTAAATGGATTGGCATTAGAAGACTCACTCGACAGCTTTTGGTCACCTTTGTAAATCTTTTTATGCCAAAAATGGCAGAAAATACTCTTTTTCTGTGACACAATCTCTTTTGCCTCTTCAAAAAGGGCACAAGAAATTTAAACTTGGGTCAAATGAGCCCTCTGCTGATATTTTAGGACCATTGATTGGATACGATGAGCCCTGAAAAAAGGAAGAAATCACAGATTTGTGGCCATCCTTCTCGAAAAATACCAAATTTTTAATGTTTGTGACTAGGGGCTGAAACCTCTCCAACAGGACTCTCCGATATACTGAATTTAATTGCGTTTTTTTTTTCCAAGATTGCTCATTTTTTCCTTTTCTCTATTTTTGAAAATCAGACAAGTTTCGTCAGGTTCAAAATTTTTGGTGCGTTATTTCAAATTTTATCAATTTTACATACTTAGAGTAACCATAAAACTAATCGTTTGATGTATATAGTGTTATCAAAACTCCTTTTATAATATCTCGGTTACTATTAGAACAAACCGCTCTGTTCTTACAATTCGTTACCACGATTTCTCTTAGAAAGGTTGCAATTAACTAATGATTAAATAAATAAAAAACAAGTTTTTTTAACGGAAAGTAAGGAGGGACATTAAAACTTAAAACGAACAGAAATTACTTCGTATGTGAAAGGGGATGCTTCCTCATCAACGCCTCGCTCTTTACGCTAAAGTTTGAATCTTTCTCTTAACTCAACTTTTTAAAACAGTAAAAAACTTTAGCGTAAAGAGCGGGGCGTTGATGAGGAAGCAGCCCCTTTCACATACGAAGTAATTTCTGTTCGTTTTAAGTTTTAATGTCCCTCCTTACTTTCCGTTAAAAAAAACTCGTTTTTTTTATTTGATTTCTGAACGTTTTTGGATCAATGCATGTTTGATTTTGGCTCTCCGCAGATGAATAATTAAAACGAAATTTGCATATTTATGTTTTTTTGGCTAAATACCTTTCTCATAGTTTCGGTTGACTGATTTTGAGAAAAAAGGAGCGGGGAAGGAGGCCTAGTTGCACTCCGATTTTTTGGTTACTTAGAAAGGCAACAAGAACTTTAATTTTTTACAAATGTTTTTATTAGTAAAAGACATACATAGCTTATAAATTACCTTACGTAACCAACTTGTGTATTCTCATGTTTTTATTAGTATATGAGGGGGTTCACCCCCTCGTCAGTACCTCGCTCTTTACACTAAAGCTTAAATTTTGTCCCAATTTCTTAAGAATGACCCCTGAATCACAAAAGCCGTAGAATAAATAGTTGAAATTACTAAAAATACTTTAGCGTAAAGATCGAGGTATTGGGAGGAGGTGAGCCCATCATGTGGGTAATAATTTCTGTTTGTTTCTAAGTTTTAACTCTGCTCCTTACTTTCAGTTGAAAAAACTTTTTCATATTTATTTTTTCATTGTTTTTTTTTTTAAATAATGCTAGAAAATCCTGCGCTCCCTTCAAGGAAATTTTCTTCCCCGTGATAAATTCCTCCAAGAAAAGTTCTCCCCGCATTTCTACTCTTCTCAGCCCCCCCCCAACCAAAAAATTCCCCTGAAAACGTTTGTACACTTCCAAATAACCATTACTATATGTAAGCACTGGTCAAAGTTTGTAAATTGTAGCCCCTCCCACGGGGACTGAGGGGGAAGAAGTCGTCCTCAAGGACATAGTTATAAGGTTTTTTAACTACGCTGAATAAAATGGCTATCTCAGAATTTGGATCCGGTGACTTGGGAAAATCATTAGCGTGGGAGGGGGCCTAGGTGCCCTCCAATTTTTTTGGTCACTTAAAAAGGGAACTAGAACTTTTCATTTCCGTTAGAATGAGCCCTTTCGCAAGATTCTAGGACCACTGGGTCGATACGATCACCCCTGAAAAAAAAAACAAAAAACAAACAAATAAACACGCATCCGTGATCTGCCTTCTGGCAAAAAATACAAAATTCCACATTTTTGTGGATATGAGCTTGAAGCTTCTACAATAGGGTTCTCTGATACGCTGAATCTGATGGTGTGATTTTCGTTAAGATTCCATGACTTTTAAGGGTTGTTTCCCCCTATTTTCTAAAATAAGGCAAATTTTCTCAGGCTCGCAACTTTTGCTGGGTAAGACTAAACTTGATGAAACTTATATATTTAAAATCAGCATTAAAATTCGATTCTTTTGATGTTGCTATTGGTATCAAAATTTCTCTTTTTAGAGTTTTGGTTACTATTGAGCCAGGTCGCTCCTTACTACAGTTCGTTACCACGAACTGTTTGAAAAATGGTGGGTTGCCAAAACTTGTGCTTAATTTCAATATGATGGTGGTCATACAAATCGCAGGTAGGTCCTCGAATGGGGCGGAAAAAACGGAGCATGTACATAAAAATAACTACAAATAGGGTGGGTATAAACGAATAAAAGTGATAATAAGATTTAAAGGATGTTACATCCCAGCCTAATGAGAGGGAATGTAATAGAACTAAATTGAAAACTCCACATAAATCAGAGCGGAGAAGATGCAGGTGTATAGTGCTGGGATCAGGTGGTTTGATAATAATAATAATTTATTGTTACCTTCTGTGCATAACAATAGCGCACAAAGAGGAGTACCAAAACAAAGAGGAAACATAAAAATGAAAAGAACACTGACAAAATCACGCACAATTATTACCAAGATTAGCTATTAACACTCATTCAACGTAGGACAAATACTCCGACACTCTACAACTCCCAAAAGTAGGCACTTGATAGACGACAAATCAGGGGAAAATCAACAATTGTAGTGGTCAGCAAGCCTACGCTTTCTTACTTTTTTCATACTTTTTTCGAGTTCATACTTTTTCCTGTCAAATCTCCAAAACACCGTACAAGTGGGAAATGTAGATATTACCAAATAAGGACACCGAGAAAACACTTGAAGACCCGAAAGAATTACGGTCGGCTTTTCGTTTTGTCAGAAAGAGAGAGAAGTTTCCAACATGGTATTAAAAACCACATGATGCGAAAAACAATATATTAAGCAGAAGAATTGTGCACTACTGGAAAAAAGCACAAAAATTGCCAGAAATATAGATTAAAACATGGGAAATCGTATGGTGACGCCAAGTACGTCGAGTGGGTGCTTTAAAGCATCCTTACGAACTCCCAGAGCGCTAAAAATGTGCATGTTTACGAGTATCTCTACAGAATCAATCAAACCTTTGAATATTTATTTTAAGATATGGCAATTTCAATGGTGGCTATATCAAGGAGGCACACTCGTGCCTCTACAAAGAGGCGACACACGACAATGTTAAGCGATCTTCGGTTCCAGTGGTCGCAGAGGGATGAGGAGGGATGCATTTCGTAGCCCGAGCTCCAACTAAGAAATCTGCAAAATTTCATCCCCCTCCAACTTTTCCTTCATAGGGAAAATCTGGCCGAAAGTTTCGACTCGTCAACCCCAGCCCCCCTTTAACGTTGTCCGATCGGGCTGAAATTCACAAGTTAAGGTCCCCTAGGGCTCCGGAGCTTATCCGCAAAATTTCAGCTCGATCCGATAACTCTTTCCCTGTTTTCCAGAAACCACGCATAGCCACTTAAAATTCATTTACTTTTTTTTTCTAGACGCCTACAGGTCACATCCGACATCGGATCTGGGTGTAGGAAGACTCATTCGATGCGGAATTCTCCGAGTAATTTTCCTGGAAAGTTTCATAGGAAAATCTTAACCCCCCGAAAGTTTCGACCCTCCAACCCCCCCCCCCCCCTTTTAACGTTGTCCGATCGGGCTGAAATTCACAAGTTAAGGTCCCCTACGGCCCAGGAGCTTATCCGTGAAATTTCAGCTTGATCCGATAACTCCTTCCCTGTTTTCCAGAAACCACGCATTAGCTATTAATTAACGGATTTCTCTCCATAAGAGCCCATGTTAATTTGAAATTTTTAAAATTTATTGAGAAGTTATATTTACACACGTGCAAGTTATTAGCTCACTTGGTAGAGCGTGAGACTTTTAACCCTCGGGTCAAGGGTTCAAGTCCTTTACGGGCGGTTTTTTTTCACAACATCAAAAAAATTTTGATAACACCTGGACAGCTTATCATTTGAGAGATAACAGAATATTAGCTTCTTATGAGCAAAAGAAACATTTCGGTCATTCTATCTATTTTTTTTCTATTTTATACAATGATTTAAAAGCGGGAGGGGGTTTCCTCTCCTAATTCCTGTACGAGGAGTACAGGAATTATTAAATTACATCCACTATGGATTGTAGAAAAACGTACAGAAATAATATGAAAAAAAACTTCGTTTTCTTAAAGAGTTAAAGAGGCTGCGTCCCAAAGTCGAACCTTAAAACGTACAGGAATTAGAAGAGGCAGTTGGGGGGCTGCCGCCCCCCAAACCCCCAGCTTTTAAAGACTCTTTTGTACAGGTTTTTTGTTTTTTTGCTAACCCCCCGCTCTTGGCTTGGGAAAGGCCCTCTTTTAATTAACAAAACATTGAAATGAATGAATAATGGAATAACTTCGAAAAATGTTAAACACAAGAGGACAGGAGAACCATTGCGCCGAAACTAGTAATTAGTAACAATGAAGTCCCCCCACAAAAAAAAACCTGTACAAAAGAGTCTTTAAAAGCTGGGGGTTTGGGGGGCGGCAGCCCCCCAACTGCCTCTTCTAATTCCTGTACGTTTTAAGGTTCGACTTTGGGACGCAGCCTCTTTAACTCTTTAAGAAAACGACGTTTTTTTTCATATTATAACAAGTAAAGGGTCGCTCTTAAGCGTGCAATGGAGCGCCAAAAAAGCACGTAAAGCGCAAATTAGGAGCGCTTATCCCATGTATTACCGAAACAGGCAAAAACATGGTTTAGAGTACTAGAAGTCAAGTAGCAGCTTGAGGCTACGCGTCAAAGCGCAGATTTGCGCGCTTAAAAGCGCACAAACTCATAACCTTGTTATAGAAAGTTCAGGTTTGGTAGAAACACGGTTTGAAACACCGTGAGTCGAATGGCCCTGAAAAGAAAGTGTATCTGCAAGCCAGAATCCGGTCTCGGCATGTCTTAATGTCCACTTCAAGCGCGAAAATTGAACAATTTACAAAACATTTGTTTCTTAAAATAAGCCATAATTCGAAATGACATCGAGCATGCAATACGAAGCTCGATTTAGAGCGTCCAGCAGAGCCCACGATGTTTAATGGCACGAAGAGAATGAAGGATAGTTTTGGTCTGCGGCCATTTCAAACAGTCCGTGGTAATGAACTGTTGTAAGGAGCGACTCGGCTCAATAGTGACCTAAATTCTAAAAAATGGAATTTTGATACCAATAGCTAGATCAAAAGAATTGCATTTTAATGTCGATTTTAAATATATATGTTTCATCAAGTTTAGTCTTACCCATCAAAAGTTACGAGCCTGAGAAAATTTGTCTTATTTTAGAAAATAGGGGGAAACACCCCCTAAAAGTCATAGAATCTTAACGAAAATCGCACCATCAGATTCAGCGTGTCAGAAAACCCTTTATAGAATTTTCAAGCTCCTATCTACAAAAATGTGGAATTTTGTATTTTTTGCCAGAAGGCAGATCACGGATACGTGTTATTTTTTTTTTCGTTTTTTTTTTGTTTTTTTTTGTAATTTTTTCCAGGGGCGATCGTATCGACTCAGTGGTCCTAGAATGTTGCAAGAAGGCTCATTCTAACGGAAATGAAAAGTTCTAGTGCCCTTTTCAAGTAACCAATAAAATTGGAGGGCACCTAGGCCCCTCCCACGCTAATTATTTTCCCAAAGTCACCGGACCAAAATTCTGACCAGGTCAAACTTTGACCTGTGCTTACATATAGTAATGGTTATTGGGAAGTGTACAGACGTTTTCAGGGGGATTTTTCGGTTGGAGGTAGGGGTCGAGAAGAGGGGGATATGTTTGGGGAACTTTCCATCGAGGAATTTATCACGGGGTAAGAAAATTTCCATGAAGAGAGCGCAGGATTTTCTAGCATTATTTAAATAAAAAAAAACAATGAAAAAATAAATATGAAAAAGTTTTTTTCAACTGGAAGTAAGGAGCAGCATTAAAACTCAAAACGAACAGAAATTATTATGCATATAAGGGGCTCACCTCCTCCTAATGCCTGGCTCTTTACGCAAAAGTATTTTTAGTAATTTCAACTATTTATTCTATGGCCTTTTGTGATTCAGGGGTCATTCTTAAGAAATTGGGACAAAATTTAGTCTTAAGTGTAAAGAGTGAGGTACTGACGAGGGGGTGAACCCCTCATATTCGTAACAAAAATATGAGAATACAAAAGTTCGTTACGTAAGCTAATTTGTAAGTTACGTATATCTTTAAGTAATAAAAACATTCGTAAAAAATTAAAAGTTCTAGTTGCCTTTTTAAGCAACCAAAAAATCGGAGGGCAACTAGGCCTCCTCCCCTGCTCCTTTTTTTCTCAAAATCATTCGATCTAAACTATGAGAAAGCCATTTAGCCAAAAAAAAAAAATATGCAAATTTCGTTTTAACTATTAATCTGCGGAGAGCCAAAATCAAAACATGCATTGATTCAAAAGCGGAAAGTAACTGAAAGTAAGAAGCGACATCAAAACTCAAAACAAAGCGAAATTACTTCGTATATGAAACGGGCTGCTTCCTCATCAACGCCCCGCTCTTTACGCTAAAGTTTTTTACTGTTTTAAAAAGTAGAGCTGAGAGAAAGAGTCAAACTTTAGTGTAAAGAGCGGGACGTTGATGAGGAAGCAGCCCCTTTCATATACGAAGTAATTTCTGTTCGTCGCTTATAATGTCGCTCCTTACTTTCAGTTAGAAAAACCTTTTTTTTATTTAATAACATACGAAAATAGGGGTTAAAAAGTACAGGCTCCACTTACGGTATAGCGCTTCGCGCCGCCATGAAAAGAGTGAAAAAAAGTGTGAGCACATGAATTATTCATTAATCTACAATGCAACAGGTTAAAGCTGAAATTCCACTATGAGTGGTAATTAATCTGCATTTTTTCAAGGATTATTTAGGTCAAAATGAAGTCTACACGTAGTAGGCTCAGATTAGTTTCAGAAAATCTTGACAGGCTAAGTGGGTTAGACAGTTTGAAGCTGTTAGGTCTATTAGGGATAGAATTTTACTTTCTTTACCCTTCCCTGCTTTTCAAAGTACCCGAAGAGATAATTATGCAGAAGTTATGGGTCAACAAGTTTCTCAAATTCTAGATGTCGTTGATGAATTTTCTTTTCGACAGCAACACCACTTTTCCGCAATCAAAAGTTCCCCATACGCTGGTACTAGTAGTATTGTTCTCTTGTTTACATTGTGCTTTATTGTGCTAATGTTTCCTTTCTTTCATTTTTCAGGAGGACGATGAGAAGACCGCGAGTAAGTATTCTCTTGTTGTCATTATGTTTATGGTGTTGCTACTAATATAGCTATTATGATCATTTTTTTATACGTAGTATAATTAGTTATATTAATATGGTTCTTGGTATAATTGTGGCTTGAAGCAACATTACTGCTTTTTTCGTTTTTTCATCTATTTTCTTATCTATTTTTTTAGTGATCTGTAGTTTGGGAATGTAAAAAAAAATTAAGGATAGCACCTCTTAATAATGCTAAAATCTTGAAACGGAGAAAAATTCCCCCCAACTCAGCACCATTTCAGGTAATTTTCCTGAAAAAATTAAGACATTTTTGTTTCTAGCATGCTAAATAGCATGAATTAAAAAAGGAAACTGCCTTAACTCCAAAAATAAACTTTCTAGGAACGTCGGACATAAATCGAATAGGCCACGCAGTATCTTTAAGAACCTGGAGTCGACATTTTGAATCTGTTTTTGATATCAAGGCAATAATTTTCGGAAATTTAATATCAAATTACCAAGTCCTCTCCTTACCTTTTCAATTTTTTTAATTTTCAGTGAAATTTCTGAAAGGCTCTGAAATAAACTAGCCGATTCGGACGTGACCACGCTCATAAGTAGGGAGGTTTTTTTCTATTGAAATTTGTCTTTAACCCGTCGGTCTTTAGGTCTCAGCCTAACTTGATAAAAATTTACAGCTAGGGCTCTTGTTATGCCTTTTAAGCGTTTTAAAAGAGTCCAACCTCTGCGGGTGGAGGGGTCCCTAAACTTTTAAAATCATGCCACCCACCAAAAGGACTTATGTTTTAAACCCAAATTAGTGGGAACCAAGATCTTATTTCCTATTGTGTCTTTTTCGGATCTCCAGCCGATCCAATCTTTCTAGGAAGGAGGTAGGGGGGTCCAACTTCTTTTTTCAGAACATCTATCAGGCTGCTGACTTGCAGCCAACCTTTGTTTAAAGTGAAACCAAGTGTCAAAGATGTACTTTTTGGGGATCCAAACCCAAGATAACCTCTGTTTTAGGGAGGAGGGGGGCTGGTTCCTCTATTCTTTGCAATCATAGAATCCATCAAAAGGGACTGTTGGACCTCAACCAAAGCTGACGAATAGAAGGTGGAGCTGTCATATTTGTGGCTTTTGAGGGTCCATACCCAGTAATTCCTATCTAGGGGTGGGAGATCCCTGAATTCTTATAACCGTTAAATATTCTAAGGTGGGCTGTTGGGTCCCCATCAATCTTATTTGAAGTAAAAGCTAACGACCCAACCGTAACTCTTTGGGAAGAAAGAAATATAACATTTTTTCATGGAAAGTGAAAAACTAGTGCTCTACTTGTACCCTATTAAGGGCTTGACCTGATTCAAATTATAGAAGGGGGTCTAGAAAATTCTTGTCATCTCGAGCGTCATCATACCGACAATATTTTCCACCAGAAGACACTCTACCCCAACAACTTGTTCATCACGTATTGTTTCTAAGATTTTATCTATCTTAGCCCTCATTCGTCGCGTTTCCTCAGGGTATTCATAAACATTTGTCCCCTACATAGCAGAAAATCTAACATACCATTGCCATTGTTTTACTGTTTTATTTTGTTTCCCAGGATACTTGTTTCATTCATTTATTTTGTTCTATTTTTTGCTTTATATGATGACTCCTTTTTATCATTTTGGATTAGTTACTCAAATCTATAGATTTTTTCCTATTTTTATTTCGTATGAATTTTTGTTTTATATCTTAAGGTTGTCCTATCTATGTTTTTTTTTTTTTTTTTTTTTTTTTTTTTTTTTTTTTTTTTTTTTTTTTTTTTTATCACAGAGAAACAAGATAAATATACTCGTATATAGACAACTGTGTCTTTGTGATTTGACCCAAAAATGTGAAAAGCGACCCAGAGGGGCTTGTAAGAGCTGTATTTTACTCAATACAACCTTATCTCTTTTCTGCCAAAACGAGCTGTTTAATCCTAACTAAAAGTAATGGGAGGCAACAGACCAACAGTGTGCATAATATACATGGCTTTTTAGGGTCATTGTCATGTTCTACCTCTGTCGAGAGAGGAGGCAGAGTTTCCTGACTTTTTGCCACTACAGCTCTTTCAGAAAGCGTTGTTTGGTCTGAAGCAACTGTAGTAAAAATTGTTGCCCAGTCTGGCTTCCTTGAAAATCAGCTGAAAAGGGTTCCTTAATTTTTGTCCTCAGTACACTTATCAGAAGGTATCATAGGTACCCAATCAAAGCTAATGACTCAGTTAAGTCTGTTGGTGGCTAGGCTTAATCTGAATTTGGCAAGAGAAGGGGAGGAGAAGGAATTTCTTACCATGTTATTTGTCATCAGGGTCGTAGCTCTGATCATATTTGGGACAGGACTGGATCGCAGTCCCCGTGACTCAAGACGCAGAGGCGGTGGCATAATGCTGTACCCTTTTATGACGTATAGTGTAACACTGTCAATCCCTTTTTAAAGTTTTATCGCCAAAGGGCGGAGGTCTCTCTTTCAGCAAAGGATTCACTGTCAACCTACCATCATTCTACATCTTTCAATCGTGCAAAGCACACATTTTTCTACTTTACATTTTCTATAAAATGAAATGCATTTCTCAACTAATTCTCCGCATAGATTAGACATTTTCTTTTCTTTTTTTATCTGTGCTTTTAATAGATCGTGATGCAACTGTTTAGATTTTGTCAGATTCTTGGCAAGTTTGAACTATTTCATTATTTATAAAGTCACAAGCTAAAATACTTCATCCTAGCTATTTATCACTTCAAAACTTTCCCTTTGAATTGTGTGGTAAAGATATGGAAAGCCAGAATTAGAAGACTGAGTTCGCCTTCACAGATGGCCGCATATGTGAAAACGAAAACCTAACGTTTCGAACAACACTATGGTCTTTTATGTCTCTTGGGCTTTTGTATCGTGGACACAGTCATGTCTACAACTCATGGTGTTTGCAGGGAACCTAAGATCCTACCTACAATGCAAAAACTCCCACTAAAAAAACTTACTTCGCCATACAGAAAATTTTATTCTACAAACCCTAGAATAAAAGAATTAAAGTGGTTTGGAATTTTATGGTAAAATTGAAAACAAATGCAGTTGCGAGAAAACTGTTTTAGTCAAAAGTGTAAGGAAATCGTTCTTTTAATTGGCTGATTCATTTGGTATTTAGTCCCTATGGAAACGATTCTCATGATTACAAAGTAACGCACCAAACTTATGGCCTTTGGATAAGGAGGAGGACGGGCTTCTGTGAGGCTGCTGTGGAAGGGGGGGGGGTACTAAAGGTCTACACTTTTGATCGGCGGTGGCTTCTGATGGGACGACTTTCTTTTGAAAAATAGTCCCATTTGAAGTCTTAAGCATTGAACTGACATTGCTCTCTGGTGCTGAAAATCTACCTACGCCTCTAATAGTGTTGCGCATTGTCCATAGAATTCAAATAACGTAAATTTTAGTAACTTAGAATAGAAGAAACAATGCTTGGAACCAATCCACTTGGAGAGGGGGCATTTGCCCCTCTATATTTTTAACTCCCCTCTTTTCTAGATTTGAAAAATTTTTTTTTTTGATATTTCCATGGAAATATTTTTCTGTATTTTGAAAAAAATGAACTTGAAAAACTCATTTACTCCCTCCCTCCTGCCGAATATATTTCTATGAATTGACGCCCCTATGTGGGATATCAATTTTAGCAAATCCCGCTATGGAAAAAAGTATGGATCCCGCTATGGAAAAAAGTTTCTGTTGCTACCTCTACTCAATGGTTAAAGTTGGATAAAGCAATTTACAGAGACCAAAGAATGTTTTGTTTTATGAAAATATTCCATAATTTGTAGAGCCTCTATCTAGGGGAGGAGGTTAAAGGGGACTTTAGTAAAAATTTAAGCGATAATATTAAAAAAATTTGAAAGCTATTAAAGTTTCACTGAAGGTATTTTGGATCTTATCACAGTAAAATCTTATCCGGAACTGATTTGCGTGTTTTTGCTAAGACTTTTGGCAGCTGAAAGAGAAGGAAGCTATTATGATATATGGCGAAACTTTATATCCATGAATGTGTCATCAATGGGAGTGGTAGGGGATAGGGGGCAGGGGCTTGTTTTCACAAAATTCCCCTGCACCAATTTTAAAGAAAACTTTTGGGAGGTATTTTTGTTGAAAAATGCGTCTTTTGGTATTTTCATCGAAGGAACAGAAAAAACGACAAATTTGACACCTCCTTAGATATCAAGAAATTCCCTTCACCCTCTAAGTTTTCTGAATAGATTCCCATGCTCCGTGGACTTTATCATTTCAAAAGGGACAAAATTCATTGACAGAACATGATTCTATCAAAGGAATGAAATAGATATGATTTCAAACTATACATAGTTTCTGGTAATTTGATATAAAATCAAATTTCATTAAATTAATTTAATTTTTCTTAAATTAAATTAAATTAATTCATTTATTAACTAATTCATTCATTAATTTATTCAAATCAAAATATGATTTCAAACTATACATAGTTTCTGGTGATTTGGTATAAGATTAAATTTCATTAAATTAAATTAATATTTCTTAAATTAAATTAAATCATTTAAATTAAAATTTTAATTTATGTACGCGCTTTAATTATGTATGTATGTACGCGCTTGTACGTAGAGATGGGGGAAGGATATGAAATATCCCCAAGTTTCCAAGGGCCCTTCACCACTGAGAAAATGAACACTTTTACTTGAAAGTGTAAGCAAAGTAACAAAGCACCAACTTTTAATAAAGGTAGACAGAGAAATAGAATTCGATACATCTTTTTTATTCAAAACAAAATGAAACATTGAAAACAAAAATTAATCTTTTCAGAAAGGAGAAATAAGAAGATGACGAAAAAAAAATCAGAGTCACCAAATAATTTACAAAAATCAGAATAGCCTGCTACTGCCACGTCAACGGCTACTGACCCCACAACAGATATTCTATTTGGGATTTCAATTTATAATATTAACTTGTAACAATAACGCTGAGCAAAAACTTCCACTAACTTTCCTAAAAGAATTCTCCTAATAGTTTCCCTTTATATATCAAACAGTTCGTGGTAACGAACTGTAGTAAGGAGCGACCCGGCTCAATAGTAAACGAAACTCTAAAAAACGGAATTTTGATGCTAAGAGATACATCAAAAGAATCGGATTTTCATGCTGATTTTAAATATATAAGTTTCATCAAATTTAGTCTTTGTCATCAAAAGTTACGAGTTTCTGAGAAAATTTGCTTTATTTTGGAAAATAGTGGGGAAACATCCCCTAAAAATCATAGAATCATAACGAAAATCTCACCATCGCGATCAGCATATCAGAGAACCCTAAAGCAAAAATTTTGAGCTCCTATCTACAAAAATGTGGAATTTTGTATTTTTTGCCAGAAGGCAGATCAAGGATGCGTGTTTATTTGTTTTTTTTTCCAGGGGTGATCGTATCGACCCAGTTGTCCTAGAATGTTGCAAGAGGGCTCATTCTAACGGAAATGAAAAGTTCTAGTGCCCTTTTTAAGTAACCAAAAAAATTGGAGGGCATCTAGGCCCCCTCCCACACTAATTATTTTACCAATGTCAACGGATCAAAATTCTGAGATAGCCATTTTATTCAGCGTAGTCGAAAAACCTTATAACTATGTCTTTGGGGACGACTTACTCCCCCACAGTCCCTGTGGGAGGGGCAACAAGTTACAAACTTTGACCAGTGCTTACATATAGTAATGGTTATTGGGAAGTGTACTGGCGTTTTCAGGAGGATTTGTTTTGGTTGGGGGGAGGGGTTGAGAAGAGGGGGATATGCTGGGGGAACTTTCCATCGATAATTGTCATGGGGGAAGAAAATTTCCATGAAGGGAGCGCAGGATTTACTAGCATTATTTAAAAAAACAATGAAAAAATAAATATGAAAAAGTTTTTTCAGCTGGAAGTAAGGAACAGCATTAAAACTTAAAACAAACAGAAATTACCCATATGAGGGGCTCACCTCCTCCTAATATCTCGCTCTTTACGCTAAAATATTTTTAGTAACTTCAACTATTTATTCTACGGCTTTTGTGATTCAGGGGTCATTCTTAATGAATTGGGACAAAATTTAAGCTTTAATGTAAAGAGCGAGGTACTGACGAGGGGGCGAACTCCCTCATATATGCAATAAAAATATGAGAATACAAAAGTTCTTTACGTAAGCTAATTTATAAGTTACTTAAATCTTTTACTAATAAAAAGATTCGTAAAAAATTAAAAGTTCTAGTTGCCTTTTTAATTAACCAAAAAATCGGAGTGCAACTAGGCTTCTTCCCCCGCTCTTTTTTTCTCAAAATTATGAGAAAATCATTTAGCCAAAAAAAAAAATGCAAATTTTGTTTTAATTATTCCTCCGCGGAGAGCCAAAATCAAAACATGCATTGATTCAAAAACGTTCGATTCAAAAAAACAAGTTTTTTTAACTGAAAGTAAGGAGCGACATTAAAACTTAAAACGAAAAGAAATTACTTCGTATATGAAAGAGGCTGCTTCCTCATCAATGTCCCGCTCTTTACGCTAAAGTTTTTTACTGTTTTAAAAAGAAGAATTGAGAGAAAGAGTCAAACTTTAGCGTAAAGAGCGGGGCGTTCATGAGGAAGCAGCCTCTTTCATATACGAAGTAATTTCTGTTCGTTTTAAGTTTTAATGTCGCTCCTTACTTTCAGTTAAAAAAACTTGTTTTTTTTTATTTAATCTGAAAAGAATTCTCCTAATAGTTCCCCTTTATATATAGACCTAAAACACCTCCAGTCAGTCTTTAAGGCAGATAACGCAAAGGCCGAGTAGAGGAGCTTAAAGCAGCGGAAAAGGACCCAATCCAAACAAGCTTCGCTGCTGATTAGCATACAGTGCGTTTCAGCGTACCAAAATTACTTATCTGACAAGTTCAATTACTTATACTTAACGTTTAATGTAACGTAAGACGTCAGAGGTTATTAAACTTGCTAACCCAAGGAATTATCATGTTTCAGAAGGTTCTGCCTTTATTTAATGGCTGCGTTTTTAAAGGACTAAATACTTCGTAGGCCATAAGGAAGACTCCCCGTGACTTGAACAAAAAACAGTATTCGTACATCTAGTCTGACATATTTTAAATAATTTTATGTACTATGTGCATAAAATTTTACGTTCCCCGATTGGCTTGAAACTGAAGTAGATATTCAATTTTTTAATTTAATTGCAATCAATACGTGGCATCACCCTACTACAGAGGGCTTACTCCCAATTGAGCACCCTAAAAATGGGAGTGAAAGAATTTCCATTATATGCCTAACTTACCTCAAGGTTTTGTAAAAATGTGAGAGAGGAAGGGCTAATATAAATTGTTCCTATGTGAGTATAGATAATAATACAGTTTTAATATCTAGTGCTCCGCAAGACATTCCAGATGTTTGACCAAGGAAAACAGGGTTTTATCGATGCCAACAAGATTTCTACCATCTTAAATACTCTCGGACAGAACTTCGATGAAATTGAACTTCAAGCAATTATTGAACAGACGGATGAAAAAGGTATGTATTTGTTACTAAATTAACCAGTTTCAGAAAGAGAATCTTTGCCTTAAAGTTTCTGTATATCAAGTAAGACACCACTTCAAAACTTGAAAATGTTTCACTCTTTTTCGTTTAAAATTTCGTTGGAAAGACCACGGGAATTACATTTTCAAAAACAAAACCAGACAAAAAAGAAACTGAAAATGAAAACTTTTCAGTTTCTGAAAAGAAACTGAGAATTTTGTTTTGTCAAAATTCCAATGGACAAAAGAAACGTATCAAGTAGGTACAGTTTTAAGAAATAGAGATCAAAAGAGGGTGAACATAGAAGCTTGGCAATACCTTTCCAGAGAGTGTTTCTGGCCCTGGATTCATTAATGAAAGTCTTATTTTTCCTAACCACTTTCCAGGATAGCAAAAAGTAGGTCCTCTAGAATTTTACCATTTTGACGAAAAAGTTCGTTTTGACACTGACAAAAATGGAATATCTCAATAAAATCTTCATAATCCTTAAACAGCAACAACAACAAAAAATCTTAGAAAATAAAGGATTTTAAACATGAATAGACGTAAAAGGGGTCCAGATGGTGAAAATCCTTTGATTTTGATGTCCCTGGAACTTCAACTATCTTTTTATAAACTCCGCAACACCGAATAATTCTTTACCCTAGACCTTCCATAGCCAGGATCGGCACATAGGGCGTCCACGAAGCCTCGCCATGCATCAAGTACCTGAGCTAAAACCCTGACTTTCTCCCTTTGTGGTTGAAGAGACATCCCCTCAATTCAATTCTCTTTCATACTGCCTTCGTAAAGTGTCTTGGTCAAGTTTTTTCGCGTCTCCTTATAGGGCACCACTTATAAACTCTAAATTAGAGTCAACTATCTAGGATACGAAGTGTGTGGCCAAGGAACGTCCATCCCCAACATTTTTGAACATCAGTAACTAATGATTGACCATTTTGATGGTGAACTTCTGTCTTGAGACCTTTTCCTGCCACGATGTGTTTAGTATTCTTCTAGGGACCATGTTTTCAAAGGCTGGGACTCGTTTCCCGATTTAACGTATAGTTTTCAGCATTCACCTGCATAGAAGAGATTGGACTGCTATCCTTTAGGTGGGCTTCAAGCCTACTGAGTATTTCCTGCTAGGCTAGAT